>NC_133327.1:672082001-672196916 GCF_042186555.1 Aquarana catesbeiana | reverse complement strand
GACCGATGTGAATGTACAATGTATATGTAAAGCACTGCTAAATTGACGGCGCTATACAAGTACCTTAAATAATAATAATCACAGCAGGATGAAGGTAAGCAGTGTGATTATGTTGCAAGAGCACTACGCAGCACCGCCGTGCCAAACGCTTGTCTCTCAGAGCAGTGAAATGATTGGGATCTCCTCCCACTGGTTAGAAGTGGGGACAGAGGACGGTCAGGGGACCGGACGGGGGACAGGGGACGGTCGGTCGCTGACAGGGGATGGTCGGGGGACAGGGGACGGTCGGGGGACGGTCCGGGGGACAGACGGGGGACGGGTCGGTCGCTGACAGGGGACGGTCGGGGGACGGTCGGGGGACAGGGGACGGTCGCTGACAGGGGACGGTCGGTGACAGTGGGGCGGTCGGTGACAGGGGGCGGTCGGTGACAGTGGGGCGGTCGTGACAGTGGGGGCGGTCGGTGACAGTTGGGGCGGTCGGTGACAGAGGGCGGTCCAGTGACAGTGGGGCGGTCGGGTGACAGTGGGGCGGTCGGTGACAGGGGACGGTCGGTGACAGTGGGGCGGTCCGGTGACAGAGGGCGGTGACAGTGGGCGGTCGGTGACAGTGGGGCGGTCGGTGACAGTGGGGCGGTCGGTGACAGAGGGGCGGTCGGTGACAGTGGGGCGGTCGGTGACAGTGGGGCGGTCGGGTGACAGTGGGGCGGTCGGTGACAGAGGGCGGGTCCGGTGACAGTGGGGGCGGTCGGTGACAGTGGGGCGGTCGGTGACAGTGGGGCGGTCGGGTGACAGGGGACGGTGACAGGGGACGGTCGGTGACAGGGACGGTCGGTGGACAGGGGACGGTCGGTGACAGGGGACGGTCGGTGACAGTGGGACGGTGACAGTGGGGCGGTCGGTGACAGAGGGCGGTCGGAGACAGTGGGGCGGTCGGTGACAGTGGGGCGGTCGGTGACAGGGGACGGTCGGTGACAGAGGGCGGTGACAGGGGGCGGTCGGTGACAGGGGCGGTCGGTGACAGTGGGGCGGTCGGTGACAGTGGGGCGGTCTGTGACAGTGGGGCGGTGACAGAGGGCGGTCGGGTGACAGGGGACGGTCACAGGGGACGGTGACAGGGGACGGTCGGTGACAGGGACGGACGGTGACTGGGGACGGTGACAGTGGGGCGGTCGGTGACAGTGGGGGCGGTCGGTGACAGGGGACGGTCGGTGACAGGGGACGGTCGGTTGACAGGGGACGGTCGGTGACAGTGGGGCGGTCGGTGACAGTGGGGCGGTCGGTGACAGTGGGGGCGGTCGGTGACAGGGGACGGTCACAGGGGGACGGTGACAGGGGACGGTCGTGACAGGGGACGGTCGGTGACAGTGGGGCGGTCGGTGACAGTGGGGGCGGTCGGTGACAGTGGGGCCAGGGGACGGTCAGTGACAGAGGGGCGGTCGGTGACAGGGGGCGGTCGGTGACAGCGGGGCGGTCGGTGACAGGGGACGGTCGGTGACAGTGGGGCGGGTCGGTGACAGAGGGCGGTCGGTGACAGGGGGCGGTCGGTGACAGAGGGCGGGGCGGTGACAGGGGACGGTCGGTGACAGGGGACGGTCGGTGACAGGGGACGGTCGTGTGACAGTGGGACGGTCGGTGACAGGGGACGGTCGGTGACAGTGGGACGGTCGGTGACAGGGGACGGTCGGTGACAGTGGGACGGTCGGTGACAGGGGACGGTCGGTGACAGTGGGACGGTCGGTGACAGGGGACGGTCGGTGACAGTGGGACGGTCGGTGACAGGGGACGGTCGGTGACAGTGGGACGGTCGGTGGACAGGGGGACGGTCGGTGACAGTGGGGCGGTCGGTGACAGGGGGACGGTCGGTGACAGTGGGGCGGTCGGTGACAGGGGACGGTCGGTGACAGGGGACGGTCGGTGACAGTGGGGCGGTCGGTGACAGGGGACGGTCGGTGACAGTGGGACGGTCGGTGACAGGGGACGGTCAGTGACAGGGGACGGTCGGTGACAGGGACGGTCGGTGACAGTGGGGCGGTCGGTGACAGGGGACGGTCGGTGACAGTGGGACGGTCGGTGACAGTGGGGTGGTCGGGTGACAGGGGACGGTCGGTGACAGTGGGGCGGTCGGTGATAGTGGGGCGGTCGGTGACAGTAGGGCGGTCGGTGACAGTGGGGCGGTCGGTGACAGTGGGGCGGTCGGTGACAGTGGGGCGGTCGGTGACAGTGGGGCGGTCGGTGACAGTGGGGCGGTCGGTGACAGTAGGGCGGTCGGTGACAGTGGAGGAGAACACTTTCCTGAACCATAAAGAGCCTTGTGACTCCTCTCAGCTCCCCCATTCCTGTAGCTCTCCTTCTACATTACCTACAAAAACTCCTGAGGTGAAAAGAGAAACAAAAAGCAGATCCATTAGAAGCCGAGCACACCCATTTACCCTCACAGCTCTCTTCTAGGGCTCCCTCACTTTCCTCAGTTCTAGTTTAGCGCCCTCCTGACGTCACTTCCGGGAGCTGTCCTCCGTCGCCATGGCAACGAGGCCTTGAGCGACACAGCCGCCGTTCCTCTCTTATCTCCCGCTCTTCTTTACAAATATCCGCCGCTAAGGATTCCCGGGCGGAGAGTCACCGGAACAGCCCGCTGTACGGAGAGCCGGTCCGCAGAAAAAAAGAAAAAAAAAAGCGATATCGATGAGCTCCGGGCTCCATTCATCAGGTCTGAGGCCGGAGGCCCCGCCCCCGGAAGTAGCGAGTGTGTGTGAGTCACACGTGGGCTCTGCTGGGAAGCCGGAGGAAGAGATCAGGGATGTCAGGAGGCAGCATGGCTGAGGGTGTCCCCGGAGGACAGCTTATCCAGGAGGGGGACTATGTGGTGCTGAAGAAGCAGGACGTGTACAAGGCGGTGCAGGTGCAGAGGAGGAAGTGAGTGTCTCTGGATGGCCGATCACTTCATTCATACATTTCTATTACATCAACGTGGGGCTAAAGGGAAGCTTTGTTTTTTCTCATATTTGTATACAGAAAGGTGGGGTTATAACCCCTGACAGGTTTATTTTACCATCTGTGTCCCATTGGGGAGATTTTTCCTTGACTTCCTGTACCATAGACACAACAGGAAGTGAACCAGTGTCCCCATTGGGGAGATTTCCCTTGACTTCCTGTACCATAGACAGAACAGGAAGTGAACTAATGTCCCCACTGGAAGATTTATCTTCTGTTACTGTTCTGATGACAACCCAAATATTTGGATTTTACTTTCACTCTCAGTGATAACTGTAAACAGGACACATAGAGAGGGTGAGTCCTACCAAAGGGGGGAGGGGCGCACAAACAGCAATAAAAACTGACAGGGGCTCTAATTAGGGTTGCCACCTCATCCCTTTTAAAACTGAATACATATTAAAGGGGATGTAAACCCTCATGTTTTTTTCACCTTAATGCATCCTATGTATTAAGGTGAATAAACACCTGCGGTCACCGGCCCCCCAGTCCCCCCATTTTACTTACATGAGCCCCTTCATCTCTTCAGTGGGGACGCGCTGTCCCCCCTCTCCACGGGGTCCCGGCTCTTGATTGGATAGATTGATAGCAGTGCAGCCATTGGCTCCTGCTGCTGTCAGTCAAATCCAATGACGGGGGCGGGGCCGAGTCCAGCATTCGTGTCTATGGACGCATGTACTGGACTTGGGAGCACACCCGCAAGGTAACCCCCCCCCCTCCGGTAGAGCGCTTCTCCTAGTGGGTTATCTTATGCGGGGAGCCGATGGGGGGGACCCCAGAAGAGGAGGATCAGGGTCACTCTGTGCAAAACGAGCTGCACAGCATGACAGCGGAGGGTAAGTGTGATATGTTTGTTATTTAAAAAAAGAATCCTTTACAATCACTTTAATTAGAGGTCGACCGATATGAGTTTTTCTCTGGCCGATGCCGATATTTAGAAATCACGATGGCCGATATATGATGTCTCAAAAAAAAATGCAAATAACACTGCGTTAACCCAACACAAAAAAAAAGAGCAGCTACATAAAATATGACCAATATTATAAACACCAATAGAAATGAAATGTAGCGCTAATAATAATGACCAATGGAGAAAAATACATCAGTAACAGTGGCCTTAGAAAAGGCACATAGATGAAACGCATGTGACATGGTAAATGATAGTGGGTAATAGGTAAAATACAATAATGTCCCAATGTGTAGCCATAAATCGAACAACGGAAAGTCCCAAAATACACTGTATATAAGATATTGAACTGGTGTAGGAATCTTCTCTGTATGTCATGGATTATACGACCGTGTAATGGGAAACAGATAAAATACGCTTACCAAAGGAAGTGGATTCGGATGCCGGTGACACCGAATCAAACAGGCTCAGAGATCCTTAATGGAAGATGGTTGGTCCCAGAAACCCCGGATCTCAAGGGGGATCTTTCTTCTGTAATCCAAGTCACAACTGCCGGTTCAGAAGACCAAGGAAGGATCACAGCCACAGGAAAGTCTCCAGAGTATGGATGGTTCCCAAAAAGATATAAAAACGCCAATAGTGCAGATCAAATGACGTATTTTTATTGGATATCACCAGTAATCGGCAAGCAATATAAAAAGCGTGATCACGTAAAAAACGATAAAATCAAGTGTAGGGAAGAGTAAGGCTCGCCCGACGCGTTTGGTCCACATGGACTTCCCAGTTGAGGGCCCATATATTAGGCCCGATTTTTTTTTTTTTTTTTTTTTTCTTCTTTTTTTGTTTTTTTTTTTCCCTTCATCGCATAAAATCTAACAGTTAGCCCTCTTTCACACTGGTGCGTTTTCCAGGCGCTTTGGGGCAAAAAATAGTGCCTGCAAAACGGCTCCCCTGCAGTCTCAGTGTGATATCCCGAGTGCTTTCACACTGAGGCGATGCGCTGGCAGGATGTTAAAAAAAAGTCCTGCAAGCAGAATCTTTGGAGCGGTGTATACCGCTCCTCCACCACTCCTGCCCATTGAAATGAATGCGCACCGCTGCCGAAGCGCCTGCCAAGCGTTTCGGTAGCAGCGCTTCAGGGGCGCATTTAACCCCTTCCTCGGGTGCTAGCTGGGTTATAAGCGCCCCGCTAGCAGCCGAATAGCGCCAATAAAATGACAGTAAATCGCCGCTAAAACTAACAGCTATTTACCGTCAACGCCTGCCCGCTCCAGTGTGAAAGCAACCTTAAGTAATAAGTGATACAGAAAATTTTTTACATTTAAACATTTATTAAACAAAACAAACCTCCAATCAGTTCACTTGTATGTAGAATTTAGATTAAAAAAATAACTATATCTTAAATACACAAAAACAGGTAATCAAAACTTTTGGACGAAAAAAAATGGGCTAACTTTACTGCTTATTTTTTTTTTTTTTTTTAATTTCATTAGTGTATTTTTTTTTAAAAAATTGAAAGACCGCTGCGCAAATACCGTGTGACATAAAATATTGCAACAACCGCTATTTTATTCCCTAGGGTCTCTGCCTAAAAAAAATATATAATGTTTGGGGTTCTAAATGATTTTCTAGCAGAAAATACAGGATTTTTACTTGTAAGCAACAAGTGTCAGAAAAGATTTAGTCTTTAAATGGTTAAACTGAGAGCTTCTACACAAGGAGTTCAGCTCATTGATAAAAGAACTGAAGAGATACAATGTTTCTTCTTATCAGACTTGGCAGGATGCCCAGAGGAGGAGAGAAGTCTTTCCACAGATAACTTCAGGCAACTTGCACTGACTTCTATTACAGAAGTCATTTGCAAGTCCCGCTGATACCCATTAAAGTGGTTGTATAGTGTTTGTTTTTTTTACTTTTACCTACAGGTAAGCCTATAATAAGGCTTACCTGTAGGTAAAAAAAATATCTCCTAAACCTTTACGGTTTAGGAGATATTCCCCTTGCTCTGCGCCGCTGACTGCAGTGGTGCATGCGCAGAGGGGATTCTCGGCTGAAGGCCCGGCAACTGCTGGACCTTGCCGGGTAAGAAATCTCCCGCGCACATGCGCGGGAAGTGATGAAATCGCGGCTCCAGCCACTCACAGCGCTGGAACCGCGATACCCGGAAGACACGCCGAGGCAACATGATAGCTCCCTCGGCGTGGACCAGGTAAGATACCGACGCCTCGTTCTAAGGTAAGTATTTCATAATGAGCTAGTATGCAGTGCATACTAGCTCATTATGCCTTTTGCTTTACAGGGGTAAAAAAAAAAAAAAAATTTAAAAAAATTTCAGCGGGTATACAACCACTTTAAGTAAAAAAAGCCATATATCGGTTGACCTCTAACTTTAATTACACAGGTTCTGGGGCTGATTAAGGTGGTAATAAAATTCACTTGGCTGCCTTATCTGCATTGAATTAGCTGAGAACCCGTGTAATTCATATGTGTTCGGGTTTTAAAGGGATGAGGTGGCAGTCCTAGGTTTTATCCATCTCCACTCTATCCAAAACTAAACGTTTTGCTTTTAATTATACTTTAAAGCAGAACAAACTCCTGACAGGGGGGGGTCTGCGCTGATTGTTTATCAGCGCAGCCCCCCTCAGATGACCACCAGGGATTGCCACTAGGACCACCAGGGAAGGGGGCAACTGTGGATGGCCAGGTATGTACCCCATGGCCATCCACATGTGCAAATTATGCCCGATCTGTGCCAATCAGTGCCCCACAAATGGGCACTGATTGGCACCAGTATGTACTAACAGGCATCAGTGATGCCCAACAGTGCCACCTGTCAGTGCCCATCCATGCCCATCAGTGCCGCCTAGGAGTGCCCGTCATTGAACGCGAAAACTTACTTATTTACAAAAAAATGTAATAGAAACAAGGAAAAAAATTTTTTTTTTGTTTCATTTTCAGGTTTATTTTTTTTATTTGTTGCGCAAAAAATAAAAATCCCAGAGGTGATCAAATACCAACAAAAGAAAGCTCTATTTATATATGCTCACTTAACTTAACAATTCAGGCACACTTTTAACCCTTTAATTGCCGCTGACGTTTTATTTACGGAACAAAAATGATAAAAAATTTGTTTAGGTACTGCGTAGCATGAGCACGCAATTGGCATTCAAAATGCGACAGCGCTGAAAGGTGAAAATTGGCCTGGGCAGGAAGGTGTCTAAGTGCCCGGTATTGAAGTGGTTAATAAGATTAAAAAAAAAAATGTAAAAAAAAATTGAATTTCTTCATAAATTTTGGTCAATATGGATTCTGCTACATTTTTTTTTTATTTATTTTTTTGTAAAAAAAAAAAAAAAAAATCCCAATAAGCGTATATTGTATTGGTTTGCGCAAAAGTTTTAGTGTCTACAAACTATGAATACTTTTTATTTATTTTTTTCTAGTAATGGCGGCGATCAGCAACGTGAAGTGGGACTGTGATATTGCGGCGGACAAAATCGGACACTAACTAATACTTTTGATGCTTTTTGGGGACCAGTGACATTACTACTTTGATCAGTGCTAAAAAAAAAAATGTATACACTGTCGCTGTACTAATGACACTGGCTGGGAAGCGGTTAACGGTCAGCGGCGATCAAAGGGTTAAAAGTGTGCCTGAATTGTGCTTTCTCACTGATGCTTTTCCTGGGGGAAGGCATTGATCCGTGTCACTGCTTTGCAGGATCACCAGATCAAATCCTCCCCCAATCTGCCTTGTTTATATAGGCAGACTGCCGTTCTGCCTGTGTAACGAATGATCAGCGGTTGCCGGCAGTCAAGTTGTCCGTTACGTGATCTGGCACAGAGTGGCTGCCCTGCCTCAGTATATGTGCGTCGTGCAGTCTGCAAGTGGGTAAGGGCAGAAGATTCATATAGCATTTACTTTCTGGAATCTATCTGCCCTTAACTCAGGCATGCAGGTATCCTGTCAGATTACCAAACCCGTCAGATCAGTTGACAGCACGGAAGTGACGTTCTGTCAACGGACTTGCCAAAAATACATGCTGCTCGTGCGTTCCACCTCTAGCAGGTTTGCTAATCTGACAACACCTGCAGTCAGAAAGCGTCAGCGGACATCTTGTTACACCCAGACAAGTCTTGAATGTCATACTCATTATAGCAGTTAAGTGAGCATATATGCTTTTAGACAGTATTTTGAAACCCGTGAGGTTGTTTTGATGTTTAATTTTGAAAGCCTGCAGAGAACATCGGCGCCTTATGACTAGAAGTTTAGCGATGAGCAGTGCCGGGTGTACCAAGATGTCCGTCGCCACCTTCTGACTGCAGGCTTTCAAAAGTAAACATCCAAAACAGTCTCACAGGTTTCAAAATACTGTGTATAAGCATATACAGTGCCTTGAAAAAGTATTCACACCCCTTGACATTTTTCATATTTTGTCATGTTACAACCAAAAACATAAATGTTTTCTTATTGGGATTTTATGTGATAGACCAACACAAAGTGGCACATAATTGTGAAGTGGAAAGAAAATGATAAATGGTTTTCAAATTATTTTTACGAATATGTGAAAAGTGTGTGGGGTACATTTGTATTGCGCCCCCCTGAGTCAATACTTTGTAGAACCTCCTTTCTCTGCAATTACAGCTGCAAGTCTTTTTGGGGATGTCTCTACCAGCTTTGAACATCTAGAGAGGGACATTTTTGCCCATTCTTCTTTGCAAAATATCTCAAGCTCTGTCAGAATGGATGGAGAGCATCTGTGAACAGCAATTTTCAAGTCTTGCCACAGATTCTCAATTGGATTTAGGTCTGGACTTTCACTGGGCCATTCTAACACATGAATATGCTTTGATCTAAACCATTGCATTGTAGCTCTGGCTGTATGTTTAGGGTCGTTGTCCTGCTGGAAGGTGAACCTCCGCCCCAGTCTCAAGTCTTTTGTAGAATCTAAGATGATTTCTTCTAAGATCACCCTGTATTTGGCTCCATCCATCTTCCCATCAACTCTGACCAGCTTCCCTGCCCCTGCTGAAGAAAAGCATCCCCACAACAGGATGCTGCCACCACCATGTTTCACGGTGGGGATGGTGTGTTCAGGGTGATGTGCAGTGTTAGTTTGCCGCCACACATAGCTAATGCTTAAGGCCAAAAAGTTATATTTTGGTCTCATCTGACCAGAGCACCTTCTTCCACATGTTTGCTGTGTCCCCCACATGGCTTCTCACAAACTGCAAACAGACTTCTTATGGCTTTCTTTCACCAATGTCTTTCTTCTTGTCACTCTTCCATAAAGACCAGATTTGTGGAGAACACGACTAATAGTTGTCCTGAGAACAGATTCTTCCATCTGAGCTGTGGATCTCTGCAGCTCCTCCAGAGTTACCATGGACCTCTTGGCTGCTTCTCTGATTAATACTCTCCTTGCCCGGCCGGTCAGTTTAGGTGGACGGCCATGTCTTGGTAGGTTTGCAGTTGTGCCATACTGTATGATGGATTGAACAGAGCTCCGTGAGATGTTCAAAGCTTGGGATATTATTTTATAACCTAACCCTGCTTTACACTTCTCCACAACTTTATCCCTGACCTGTCTGGTGTGTTCCTTGGCCTTCATGATGCTGTTTGTTCACTGAGGTTCTCTAACAAACCTCTGAGGGCTTCACAGAACAGCTGTATTTATACTGAGATTAAATCACACACAGGTGGACTCTATTTACTACTTAGGAGACTTCTCACAGCAATTGGTTCCACTAAATTTTAGTTAGGGGTATCAGAGTAAAGGGGGCTGAATACAAATGCCCCCCACACTTTTCAGATATTTTTTTGTAAACAATTTAGAAAACCATTTATCATTTTCCTTCCACTTCACAATTATGTGCCACTTTGTGTTGGTCTATCACATAAAATCCCAATACTTTTTTTTTTTTTTTTTTTTACATTTACATTTTTTACATTTTTGGTTGTAACAAAATGTGGAAAATTTCAGGGGGTATGAATACTTTTTCAAGGCACTGTGTGCTCATAGTATTGCTTTTAATGAGTCTGAAATTCAAGACTTGGCTGGGTGTAACAAGATGTCCACCGCCTTCTGACTGCAGTTGTTCTGTCAGATTAACAAACCTGCTAGCAATGGAACCAGGGTGGATTTGATTTAAATCATAATTTTTAAACAGCAACTGTCCTCTGACCCGCTGTTGGCTCCTCCTCTGACCCGCTGTTGGCTCCTCCTCTGACCCGCTGTTGGCTCCTCCTCTGACCCGCTGTTGGCTCCTCCTCTGACCCGCTGTTGGCTCCTCCTCTGACCCGCTGTTGGCTCACCGACAGTTCCATTCACTTTAATAGGACGGCTGGTGATGTGGCAGTGACACAACAAGGTGAAGGACATGGCAGCAGCGGGTGAGTGGATGCCCGCTAACAGGCGCTGCCATGATGGGTCTAAAATGACAGGTGATCTTTAAATGTAAGGACTTATTCTTGCTGGTAGTTAGAATCTTTAATATTTGCAAACAAAATGAAGGTTTCCTATTTAGAATAATAAGCTGTCAGGTTAGTAAAACAGCGATATCAGAACTGATTCAATCATACAGTTTGTAGTGTACATAGATTTGCAAAGCAATGGGATAAAGGAATATTCCTGAACTTTTGTTTTATCTCATGGTTAATGTGACATTGTGTGAATGCATCAATGCAGTGCATGTTATTTCAACTTGCAGAGCTTGGATTCATTGAATGAGTTTACCAAAAATGTAAATATTGCTGAATATACAGCCTCATGCTACATAACTAATATCCATTTCATGCTAAATAAACTAAATTATTAGTTTTCTATTTAAGATACAATATCTTTAGATTGATTTTTACTCCAAAAGCATTTTATTAAAATAAATTTCATAATCAAAATATTCAGTGTAGTTTTTTTTTTTTTTTTTTTCTTCTTTTTTTTTTTAAATAATTGATTTATATCCACCCTGGGTAGATCGCATCCATGGTATGTATTTTTGGTAAGTCAGCTGATGGAACGTCACTTCCGTTAGCTGATCTGACAGAACACAGGCAAGAGGGTGTGCTTAGCTGAGAGAGCTCCTCCTGAAGACTCCTGGGATGTATGACATCATTTGCCCAGGCCAGAAACCAGGAAGTAACTGAAGAAATGTAAAAAAAATAAAGTTTTCAAAACGAGTAAATATAAGTATACCTTCCCATAGAGCTGCACGATTAATCGTTAAGAATCGTCATCGTGATTTTTTTTTTTAATTTTTTTTTTTTTCTCCCGTTGCGATCTTGACAAAGTATTCTCTGCTCTGCTAAAGCCGACAGCCATCAAAAGAAAGGAAAAAAAAAAAAACAACGGGCAGTCTGCCAAGAATCACAACATTCTTTAGCAGTGGAACTTAAGTATAAACATTGTAGTAATTTGTCCTTTAGATCAAAGGAATACACTTTGGTGTGCAAATGAGGGAAGTTTAACTACTTAAACACTAAACCTTTTTCTGACATTTGTTGGTTTGAAGTTAAAATTATATATATATAATTTTTTTTATAATTTTTAGTAGAGACCCTAGAGAATAAAATGGTGGTTGTTGCAATATTTTATGTCACACTGTATTTGCGCAGCAGTCGTTCAAATGCAATTTTTTGGGAAAAATGAATTAAAAAAAAAAAAAAAACTAACCAGTAAAGTTAGCCCAATTTTTTTTTTTGTGTAATGTGAAAGATTTTACGCCGCGAGAATCATGATCTTTTTATTCTAAGCAAAAAAAATCGTGATTCAAATTTTGGCCAGAATCGTGCAGCTCTACCTTCCTATCTATTTACTAATGCTAGCAGCATAAGGGTTAAAAATAGTTAAATGTTTAAAAGGCCAGCAGACTGCCATTTTCCTGTTGTAAGCGAAAATAATGGCAGAAGAGAAACTATATTAGGAGGATGAATTACACCACAGCGTCTGCAGCTTTAGAGGTCAGTTAGGGCTCATTGTAAAGCTTTTTTTTTTTTTTTTTTTACTGCTCATAAAAAAGAAAAAAAAATGTTTAAAACCAGTAAATATAATATACTTTCCCATCTATTTACTCAATCTAGCAGCATAGGGATTAAAAATAGGCAATGCTGATTGAGAGGGAGAAGTTCCACTTTATTGATGTATAAATGATTAGAGAACATTGCTTTTTTTTTTTTTTTCCTCCATGTTTGGCACAGACTGGTCGGGGTTTCCAGGTGGGCATATTAATGGCTAAATGAGTAAACTTCTAGAGAAGCCGGGCACTGCGCTGATGTTCGTCTCGCCAAATCTATTTCTGCAGAGCTGTCGCCTGAAGGCAAAAACCTATTTTAAATGGATGATGTCATTGCCGAATCTGCCGCGAGAGCTGCGTTTTCTGTGAGCCTCCTCCACATGACATCTGTTTGATAACGACCTACGTCTCCATTTATTAAGATAAAAACCGATCCGTGCCGCGTTATTGGGTCACATTCCTGTTCTGGCGCCTGAAGGAAAGGCTGTGATTTTTCAGCCTTTGTTCTATTAAAGGGAATCTGGAACATGGCAGAATCCATCTGTGACAATCCGCGGTTGTCATTCTCTGTCTCCTGGGATGCTTATTGGTCCTGGAAAAAAGAAAAAGGTTAAAGAGGAACTGCAGTCTGCTCACATCTTTTTGTTTTTTTTTTTTTTTTTTTTGTTTTTTTATCCAAAGAAAAGTTTGAGTTCAACATCAACAAACATAACCAGGCTTCAACAATACAGTTACATTGCATACTTTTACATATCCTCATTACAAATTGGCTGTAAATCCATCTTAGGTGAGGCCCATCAAGGTCTATTCCTGCCCTCTATTCCTTACCCCTTCCGTACTTCCTTGTGTCTCTTCACCTTTTTCAGTCAGACCAATAATCTGTACAAATGTAATTAACCAGCATTCAGACCTAGTAATCTACCCATCACCGGGACAAGTCCAAGTACATCTAGCTATGGGCCCCAAAGTTTCTCAAACTTTCGGGTGCATCCCCTGTGTTGGTATATCATTTTCTCCATTATAATCATCTTCCCAAATCCATTCCTTAAAGTGGAGTTCCACCCACTTTTACAACTCTTCAGCATCCCTCGCTAAACTGTGCACTGTAAACAAATTGGATATTTTTAATTTTTTTTTTCTCAGCACCTACTGTATATCTGCTGTATTCATTTTTCACTTCCTCCTCCCTGGTCGCGGCCCATCGCATCATTTCCTGTTTGCAATGCCTTCTGGGAAGGGGCGGCAACTTCCTCTGACACTGCCGTTGCTATGGAAACCTGACCTGAAACTTATTACACTGCTTGTGCTGCACTGAGCATGTGCGAGATCTGCAAGGATGAGATCCAGGAAGAAATACAGTCTGGCTTCAGATGCCCACACTTAAGATGGCCACGGCCTGCTGTAAGTTTATAAAACAACAAACTACTGCTATAAACTAACAAAACAGACCTTAGTTTACAGACTAACTTTACTAGAATATATTAAGCTTGTGTATTATAGGGGTATTTTTATTTAAAAAGTATAATTTCGGCCGGAACACCACTTTAACTGTGGGAGGGTCCTCCGATATCCAATGGAGCATTATCTTACGTGCTAAAAGTGGGATCCTGGTAACTGCTGTTCTGACACAATCCTCCCATTCAAAGACTTCCAATACATTTAGTAAACAGTGTTTTGGGTCGGTGGGCATAGAGATCTGAGATACCCTGTTTATGGTATCCACCACTCCGCTCCAATAGGAGTGAAGCTTCGGAAACCTCCACAGTAGATGGATCAGATCGCCATGATCTCTTTTGCATCTAGTGCACATCGGGGTTGGTCCGAGACCCGTTTTGTGTAATCTATGGGGAGTATTCTACACTCTCAAGATGAGATACAGTTGTGATACATTCAGCGAGCTCGTGGGCACCTCCTGTAGAATCTCCTCCCACTCTTCTCCATCTATCTGTCCCACATCCTTCTCCCACTTATCCATCATTCTCAAGGGATGCTTGTTCAGAAAGCTTTGCAGAAGCGTATTATAACATTGAGAGATGAACCCTTTGGTGTTGACAGCTCTCAAGGCTAAATTGAATAATGGTGTCAGCAACAATGGTAATCTAGTTCCTGCCCAAACAATAGGGCACTATTCTTCCCACTGATACCAATGATGGGAACTATTCCTTCCCCTTGTAGTACTCTATTTTCATCGCACACATTCCTGGAGAAAGCTCTAGAGTTTTGGGGGCTGCAGCAACCACCAGCTGGAGACTGGATCAGAAAGCCACAATAAGGTTATTTGCCATATCCTTACCAAAAACCATTTGGACTTTACCTAATGATCCATGGTGTGCTGGCAAATATCCTTATTGTACTATCCCTCCCGCTGCCACCAATGAGGGGGGGGGGGGGGCGCTATGTAGGAGGAGGAACAGGTAACTAAAAGTGCTTTTCACGTCCCGTAGAGCAGCGTTTCTCAACTCCAGTCCTCAAGGCGCCCCAACAGGTCATGTTTTCAGGCTTTCTATTATGTTGCACAGGTGATTTGATCAGTTTCACTGCCTTAGTAATTCCCACAGCTGTTTCATCTGAGGGAAATCCTGAAAACATGACCTGTTGGGGCGCCTTGAGGACTGGAGTTGAGAAGCACTGCCGTAGAGGGCTGGCCTCCAATGCAAGAGAGGTCTTTTACTTTCCCTGGAGTTGGGCTTTAAGTTTTGCATTGGGACATGCCCGTTTTTACTTAATGTTTATATATCCTTTTTTTTTTTTTTTTTAATTTTGTTTTTGCAGGAAAATAATATTTGAAAAGCAATGGATATATTTGGATAACGCTGTCGGCAAACATTATGGCACAACGTTTGAGGTAACTGGAGGTGGAAATCTTCAAACAAAGAGAAGTGAAGCTGCAGCAGCAGGTATAGTTGATGTCTTAAGTTTAAGCTGTTGCCAACCACGTAACGCACATGTATTATGACGACAGGGAGGGTCGGTCTTGGCGCCCACATGTCCATCTGTGGTGGGTGAGGATTTTGTGCTGGGAGCGTGATCACTACGCAGACAGTAAAACTGACCATACACAAGAGATGCACCGAAATTTCGGCGCCCAAAATGTATTAGCCGAAACTTGGTGTTTTGTGGCATTTTGCCAATAATGCCTCTGAAAACGCATGCAATTTTTGCTGCAACTTTAATGTGATTTTACTGTGCTTATAGGGTGTTTTTCATAGGTCATGTGACTCAAAAAAGTAACATTTCATCGGGGAGGTGTGTTTTTGATGAGGGTTTTTTTAACTGACCAAAAATGCAGCTAGCAAGATTTTTAAGACAGTGTGAAAACGTAGAGTTGTGCTCATAAGTTTACATACCCTGGCAGAATTTATGATTTCTTGGCTATTTTTCAGAGAATATGAATGATAACACAAAAACTTTTCTTTCACTCATGGTTAGTGTTTGGCTGAAGCCATTTATTATCAATCAACTGTGTTTACTCTTTTTAAATCCTAATGGCAGCAGAAACTACCCAAATGACTGATCAAAAGTTTACATACCCCAGTTCTTAATACCGTGTTTTGCCCCCTTTAACATCAACGACAGCTTGAAGTCTTTTGTGGTATTTGTGGATGAGGTTCTTTATCTTCTCAGATGGTAAAGCTGCCCATTCCTCTTGGCAAAAAGCCTCCAGTTCCTGTAACTTCTTGGGCTGTCTTCAAAGCCCCATCATTACAGCTGTGATACATTCTGATAGGCAAAGATTCAGCACTTCCTGATAGTGCTGACGTTTGCTAGTCTCAACCTGCCTATGGGACATTGCGGTAGCCCACCATATTATGCCAACACACGTGCAGAGAGTGGACACTACCTTGAAGTGTTGGTCGGAATGACCTGTAATTCAGCCATGACAACAGACTGGTGGAGGCTGGTTTAAGGAATTGTTTTTTTCCAAATTGTCTTGGCAATGCCAGGTGTCACTCCCGGTGGGGGCAGGGCCGGGGGTCTGCCATCAGGCCTTAAGTTCCAGCCTATTGATTGTGAGGGAAAGGAGCGGTCTGCTGGCTGCTTTGGGTTCCGAGATCCTTCAGGGGGGTGTGAACCCAGGATCTAAGACATTTAGGTATCCCTTATGCACCACTGTGCCCTCATCAGGTATCTGAGGAGGCGGCGTTGGTGACTGCAGGCACTAGAGGCACCGGTTTTGTTTAGGTAAATGAGAGACTTCATTTATGTCATCCACTTACCTATTTTGGGTGTTTATGGTTTGAACCCTTTTTTTCTGTTGGACTCTTGCACATTTACAGTGGCCCCTTGTAGCCCTGTTGAACACAGTTGGCTCTGTCTTCCCAGCACCAGGGGTGTATTGCTGTTGCTAGGGGTAATGGTCAAACAAAGCAGCATTATTGCTATTTTTTTCAAGACCGGACTCCTGATTAAAAAAACTTTCTCCAGTTTCTAAAAGGAGCCTTGATCTCTGACCTTGAACCCCAAAGCCAACCATCTTTTGAGCCACTTGCTTCCACTCACTCAACGTCAGTAAAGCTGGCCATGGACAGATTGAAAGTTGGCGAGTTCAGCAGGAACCACCTGAATTTCGATCCATCTATGGGCAGGCAGGTTGGACTGAAGCTGATCTATTGATCGACTTCAGTGCAACCAGCCTGTTGTGTTTTCTTCCTATGGTTGCTGCGCTGGCTGTCAGAATACAATAGCGGGAGGGATTCCTCCATCAACACTGACTGTGATGGGGAATCAAGCCATTTTCTTTACTTTAATCCCATGGTTGAAGGAAAGAAAATTGCATAATCTATGGCCAGCCCAAAGATTGTAACGTGTACCACTTCTCAATTGTTTTCACAAAACTTACTGAAGTAGAGGGAGTAGAATCAGGTGGGCTTTGGGCTTCAAGTCCTGAGAACAAGGCTTCTTTAAAGAACTGGAGGAAGTCAAGTTTTATCAGGAGTTTTGGGCCTGAAAAAAAACAGCTGTAACTTTGCTTTGTTTGACCAATACACCCTAGGCCTGGGAAGAGAGAACCAGCCTTGCCAAAACATGAGGCCCTCATAAAGATCCAAGAATCCAGCATGAAGAGCGGTGGGGGGTCAAACCACAAACGCCCAAAATAGGTAAGTAGATGACATAGGTGAAGTCTCTTTCTTACTTAAACCTGGCTCCTGTACTCACCGATGCCATATCCTTGGATAACCGATGCTGAGGTGGTGAGTGGTGCATAAGGGCTACCTAAATGCCAAGGATTCAGAACTGAAGTGGCCAGCCAAAAGCCCACTCCTTCCCGCACATTCTTTGGGCCAAATTCAAGGCTCAGCGGCAGATCCCAGGCCCTTCCCTACTGTGAGTGAAGCCCAGCATGGCCAGTCTTATATGCTATCCTGAAAGACTCCTGGAAATAGAGTTTAACTCTAGATTTTTTTTTTTTTTTTTTTTTTTTTTTGCATCAGTAGACCATCTGCTTCAGAATCTTAGAAAATCCATTATATTTGTAGATCTAAACCAGTGGTCTCCAACTGCAGCCTGGGGGCCGGATGTGACCCTTAGCTTGCTTTTTCGGGCCCTTGGAGCACCAATGAGCGGCACAATTCCTCCCAATGACACCAATGATGGGGCACAGTTCCTTTCAATGGCACCAACCATGGGGCCCAATGACGCCAAGGATGGGGCACATTTCCTCCCAATTACACCAATGATGGGGCACAATTACACCAATGATGGGGCACAATTCCTTCTCCTAATTACACCAATGATGGGGCACAATTCCTCCCAATTACACCAATGATGGGGCACAATTACACCAATGATGGGGCACAATTCCTTCTCCCAATTACACCAATGATGGGGCACAATTCATCCTCCCAATTACACCAATGATGGAGACACCGTTCCTCCCACTGACACCGGGACATTTTATTCTCCCAATGGTCACAGTCTGGCCCCCCCAAAGTCTGAAAGACAGTAAACTTTGTTTAAAACTTTTGGAGACCCTCGATCTAAACAGTGCTGCCATTGAAAACGATTAACATATCTTACATAGACTGCAATTTCTATTTAATGGATGCGTTCTGTCATTTTTCAATATTTAGGAAGAATACCCAAGGGTTCCCTTGGGCTGTGAAAAAAAAAAAAACTGCAAGTCCCAGCATGCCTTGCAGCTGAAGGGGGACTTATATTCTCACTAGCAGTTATAGATGCATACCTACTCTCTGCACCGAAATATAGAACATACTCCTGTACATGCATTTTTCATCCTGATTTTAAAAATGTATTTTTCCCCTCCAGAGCCTAAGGAAGCAGGTGCTGACAACCGGAATATAATCGACGATGGAAAATCTCAGAAACTAACCAGAGATGACATTGAAGCATTGAAGGAAAAAGGCATTAAAGGCCAGGTTGGTTCAATTTGCTGCATTAACATTCATAGAACTCTTGGTCTCTTTTTTTTCACACTTTCCTTTATTTTGCTTACAGCAACCTTGTCCATTATGTAGACTGACAAACGTGGGCTGGTTTGGCCTCTGCTTATGCCAGGTCAATGTTTCCTTTTACATTTTCAATGTGTTCTTCTCTTCTGTGGGAGAAGGGAGCTAGGTGGCTTATTGCACATGTGAATATTGGTCATTTCCTTTTGGATTTTATTGCATTCCTTTATTTTATGAGAGATTTGTTCTCGTCTTACAAGTCCAAACTATCAAAGCGATAAATTAGAACCTGCTTGTAAAAATGGATCCTAATGGACCCCCGAACAAGAACCAGTCACGGTTGGGCTTACTCTAGGATGTGAATAATCGGTCTCCAATTATTATTCTTGTGCAGACTTGCTTATTGCAAATTGATATTTGCCTGCTGTGCTTTCTTGGAGCACTTAAAGTGGAACTTCACCCTCCCAGTCAACATTGATTATTGTTAATCCTTATGCTGCTAGCATTAGTAAATAGATAGGAAAGTATATCAAATTTACATGTTGTAAACTTCTTGCCTAGGCAAATGATGTCATATACATCTCGGGAGTCTTCAGGAGGGGAGGAGGGGTTTTCTCAACTAAGCACACACACTCCTGCCTGCATGCTTGAACTAAGCGCCTCTAAGCTGGCCACAGCCAGAAATGCTGGAGGGGCGTTTTTCAAAGTGATTTCTCAACAAAATAAAGCATAGAGCTATGGATGGATAAGGGAATTTGCGTTTGAATATTTAAAGGTGAATTAAAATGTGTTTTCCGTTTGTAGTGTCAGATGCAGTGAAGAGCCGCTTTAAAGTGGGAATAAACTCCCATGTATGATTTTTTCCTATAGGTAAGCTTTAAGGCTTGCCTAAAGGTACAGTAAATATCTCCTAAACGTGCGCCATTTAGGAGTTTATGTACTTTAGATGCAGACGGTGACGTCACGGCGCATGCACTCTGAAGAAACGGCATACCCATGCTGTTCCTTCAGAGTCATGTGACGTAAACAGCGGCTCCCAGGGGCATGCGCAGGAGTGACATCATTGTAGCTCGTCCAATCAAAGGACCAGAGCCCGCCAACCTGGAAGGAAGACTGGGTGAACATTAAGCCCTGTCAGCGGTGATAGCGCGCAGCTGGAGGGCTTTGTTCTAAGGTAAGTTGTCTTACCTTAGAACAAAGCCCTCTAGTGGTCCTGTGGTTTTATACACAATCATTTTTTTCCATCAAGAGCAAGTTATAATTTATGGTTTAATTGTAATAAGGTAAGTTTCACATAATGTGCTAGTATGCAATACACACTAGCACATTATAACATTGCCTTGCAGATTAAAAAAAAAAAAAAAAACGATTTAAAGTAGAAACCGTCACCCATAGCTCTTTCTCTATTCTGCTTCCATCTTTACAAATTTTTTTTTCCGCCCCATAATAAATACCTTTTCTACTCTGTGCAGCCCCCCACTTCTGATTTCTCATCTAGGCCCACCCACTGCCCTGCAGCTGTAATTCTCTTGGCGCTGGTATACATCTGCACCGCCATCTTGTAAGGTGATTGTTCATGTGCAGACACACTGCAAGTCTCTGCCAGGTTCCAAAGAACTAACGGAGGCCTACAACGCGTCTATGAATGCGAAGGTGATCCCGCACGTTTCAGACCTGCAGCGTTTCTGTGCATATGTGGCTTTAAAATCGCATGATTCTTTGTCCCACAGCCTCCAGGTATGTGGGATTACCTGCTCATGTCTAGACACACTGTAAATCTCTGTTAGGTCTTTGGGAACTGAGAAAAAAACAAGAAAAGGAGCGCCTCTGAATAGGTAGTAAAACCCTTTAATTTAAAAAAAGCAATATCAACTCGCATGAGAGATAGCAATGTTACACATAGATGAGCTGGATATTGTCCAAGAGCAGGGTCAGGATGGATGATCAGGATACGATGAGATCCGCTTATCACTGGTGTGGTGGGAGTCCTGCTGGGACATCAGGTATCCAGGGAGGGGTTGAGGTTGTCAGAGCCACTGCGCTGGGCACTGCTATTCCTTATTTGTCTTCGCTGTTCACCGCTGCAAGGTGGAAGACGGCCGTGCGGTGTCAGGTCTCATCCAGAGCGAGGCTTGGAACGCACATGGCGGCACGGGGCTGTGACGTCACTAATATGCGATGCGTTTCTGAGCCTTCGTACTGCGAGTGGTATGGAAGCTGCGCTCCTTTTTCAAGCATAGAGGATGGGGAGGGGAAGCAGTCTTCTTATTTATTGGGACAGGGGGCGGAGTCAATGGGCATGCAAATGCTATAATTGGTGTAAACATACAGGACATCATATACAATATAAGGAACACATAGAAATTAATAAAAAATTTCTCTCTCAATATTACTGAACACAGAGGAAAAAAGGGAAGGAGAAAGGCTAAAGGATAAAATGATTGGATGATCCAGAAGAGGATTGGGAGAATGTCATATGGTCAGATGAAACCAAAGTAGAACTGTTTGGTAGAAACACAACTCGTCGTATTTGGAGGAGAGAGAATGCTGAGTTGCACCCAAAGAACACCATATCTACTGTGAAGCATGGGGGTGGCAACATCATGCTTTGGGGCTGTTTCTCTGCAAAGGGAACAGGACGACTGATCCGTGTACATGAAAGAATGAATGGGGCCATGTATCGTGAGATTTTGAGTGCAAACCTCCTCCCATCAGCAAGGGCATTGAGGATGAAACTTGGCTGGGTCTTTCAGCATAACAATGATCTCAAGCACACCGCCCGGGCAACGAAGGAGTGGCTTCGTAAGAAGCATTTCAAGGTCCTGGAGTGGCCTAGCCAGTCTCCAGATCTCAACCCCATAGAAAACCTTTGGAGGAAGTTGAAAGTCCGTGTTGCCCAGCGACAGCCCCAAAACATCACTGCTCTAGAGGAGATCTGCATGGAGGAATGGGCCAACATACCAGCAACAGTGTGTGACAACCTTGTGAAAACGTTTGACCTCTGTCATTGCCAACAAAGGATATATAACAAAGTATTGAGATGAACTTTTGATATTGACAAAATACTTATTTTCCACCAAAATTTGCAAATAAATTCTTTCCAAATCAGACAATGTGATTGTCAGGATTTGTTTCCACATTTTGTCTCTCATAGTTGAGGTATACCTATGATGACAATTACAGGCCTCTCTCATCTTTTTAAGTGAGAGAACTTGCACAATTGGTGGCTGACTAAATACTTTTTTGCCCCACTGTGTGTGTGTGTGTGTGTGTGTGTGTGTATGTAGATAGATAGATATAGGGATATATAGATATAGAGAGAGAGAAAGATAGATAGACAATATTTTATATACACCAGTGTTCGCAGTAAGACGAACTGTGGCTGACGGAACCAAAAAAAAAAAATGCAGCAACCAAAAAAAGTGTGTACCTCACTAAATGTACTGCTGTTAAACTCTGCACTACACTGACACTCTACACTCCCGCTAACTAGCTTGTTTAGCCCTGCTCTAGCTCTAACTTCACATTGGAAAAGGCTCTGTGGGCTGAGACTATGAACACTGAGCCATGATTGGGCAAAGCCATCATGACTTTGTCCTATCGGGGCTTTCGCAGTGCTCTGTTGCAGTTCTGTGCTCCTGATGAGCACCCTGCAAATTCGAGCGCTGTTCAGGGGCCAAACTGATGTTCGGCCCGAACACCTCGCCCAACACTACCCTCCTTTACTTTACAGCTTCTGTTTGATGTGCAACTGCCATGGTGCCACACATGTGATCAGTTATAACACCAGCCATTTGATGGTTCGATCGTTTGGTTCGAGACACAAGGAAATGTGACAGTTCGCATTCAAGGAATGTAACTTTTTTTTTTTAAACCATTAAAAGTCGATAGGTTTAGTTCTGCTTTCTAATTTACTTCTGGGGCTTTTCAATTTTTTTTTTTTTTTTTCTGGGCAGCATTGCTCCACTCTGTATGCGGTGTTATATATTATATTCTGTAAACCAGTGGTCTCTAACTGCTGCTCTTTGCTTACCTTTACCCGGCCCTTGGGGACTTTTTCCTCCCATCCATTGATGCAAGACACTATTCCTCCCACTGACACCAACAATGCAACATAATTCCTGTTCCTGACATCCTCAACAGGGACTTTGACACCAATGATGGGGCACCATTGACACCAGGACGTTTTCTTCTCCCACTGGTCACATTCCAGCCCCCCTAACGTCTGAAGGACAGTAAACTGGACCTGTGGAAAGTTTGGAGAAACCTGATCTGAACCATTCCAGGGTGTTTGCTGTGCAATATTCTAAACGCTTCAGTTCAGCTAAGCCCTACTATACGTTGTATACTTTGGCACGATGCATTCTGTACACCATACTGCATATACTCCAGACTAATATACTCTGTACATTGTGCTGCACATTACATAATTTACAGTTTTAGGAAGGAATACATTAAATTATCTCCAGGTTGGAAAGCAGAGTTAGAATTTGTACCTGTGAGAAGTACTGCCCTAGGGTACCTGGTAGAGAAAATGTGTTTTTCAAGCAAATAGTATGAAAATCTGTATGTACATAACTAAGAATGGAACCTTTTATTTCTTTGCCTTTAGGAAATTGTTCAACAGCTTATAGAAAACAGCACAACTTTTCGAGATAAAACTGAGTTTGCCCAAGAGAAATACATCAAGAAAAAGAAGAAAAAGTAAGTTATATATAATACAGTTTGCTTCATGGTTGGTTAAAGTGGGCTAATTCCTTAACACAAGCAAAGAGGTATGAGCCGGGTGCAAAGAGGTAGAACCTAGAAGAACCAGAAATCTGTTTCTGCACAATTTCAGTGATCTGACCAATGAATGAAAAATGCTGATTAGTAATATTTGTTGTAAGTCTCACATCACTTGTGATTGTAAAGTCTCCTTTTTTGTTATTTTTATTGAAAAGAAAAAAAAAAAATATTGTTCTACTTACCTGCCATGTGCAGTTGGTTTTGCACAGAGTAGTCCAGATCCTCCTCTTATCAGGTCCCTTTTCAGCTCTCCTGGCCCCTCCCTCCCTTTGAGTGCCCCCACAGCAAGCAGCTTGCTATGGGGGCAGCCGAGCTGCAGCTCCTTGTATCCAATTAGACACGGAGCTGCTGTTCTCTCTCTCTCTCTCTCTCTCTCTCTCTCTCTCTCTCTCTCTCTCTCTCTCTCTCTCTCTCTCTCTCTCTCTCTCTCTCTCTCTCTCTCTCCCTCTCTCCCTCTCTCCCTCTCTCCCTCTCTCCCTCTCTCCCTCTCTCCCTCTCTCCCTCTCTCCCTCTCTCCCTCTCTCCCTCTCCCTCCCCATTTGCTAACTGACTTTGTTTGAAGATTAAAAAAAACCTTCTGCCTTTACAACTCCTTTTAAAAATTCTAAATGGGTTCTGTTGTCCCAAGGCTGAAGGTTTTTATCTTCATGCATTCTATGCATGAAGATAAAAAACCTTCTGTGTGCCGCTCCCCTCACAGCCTCCCCATTACTTATCTGAGCCCCATCTCGATCCAGCAATGTGCACAAAAGCATTGGCTCCCACTGCTGTCAATCACAGCCAGTGAGGAGAGAGCAGGGAAAGGGCAGAGTAAAGGCTCTTTGTGTCTTATGGATGCATAGAGTGGGGCTTGGGAGCGAGCACGCGCCAGTGCACCTATTAGCAAGCGGCTTGCTATTGGGGGCACTGGTCAAGTGGGGGGAAGCAGGGGCGCCAGCAAGAGACCCGAGAAGAGTATCGGGGCTGCTCTGTGCAAAACCATTTCACAGAGCAGGTAAGTATAACTTTTGTTTTTTTTGTTTTTTGCTTTATTTTTTTATTTTTTATTTTTTTTTTTTTAAAACAAAAAAAAATGAACCTATATCACTTTAACCACAGCAGCTCTACCACAGTGTAGGGGCTCTACCAAGGAGCGTTGACCCCAAAATTTAAATATCGAAATGATCTTAACTAAAGAAGCCCTAAAAGTATCAGATCATTTATTGCAAATAATGGTGTAACAATAGGAAGATGGTCAACACATTCAGGGGACCAATATTCTTCCTTCCTCGGGGGTTTAAATGAAAAGGACAGAGCTTCCTATGATCTTCTCTAGGGCACACATTTATTAGTCAGTCAATGTTCCCTTCTTGAGAGCACTCCCCAGGAATCTTTAGATAGATCTCTATAGGAAGCATGATCTTTGAACCCCTGAGGACCAGAGGGGAAAAAAAAGGAGGTCTTGGTAGGTCTCAATGGTCCAATAGCTTGAGGACCTACAGAGCTCTTAACCACCTGGCAAAGAGACTTTTTTTTTTTCTTCATGCATATGTCCTAAAGAAAATATATTTAAAATTTTAAAATAAATGACAGTATAGTTTAATTTGTTGTAATGGCAAAATCTTGTATTCTTTTTTTTTTTTTTTTTTTTGGGGCTGTTAGACGTGTAGAATTTTTCTGGCAGTGAATCCAGTATTGATCGATGCTGAACTAGCAGGAAACAGAAAGCTGATAATTAAAGCTTTACCATTTATTTTATCTGCCTAACGGCACCTCTATACCCCCTGAGGTGGTTTCTGTTCTCAATCTGCAGCATCAGCTCCTCCGCCCGACGCTTCTCGGAAAACCGTTTTTAGGAAAAGTGGAAACTGAGCAGTTGCTGTGTGACTTTCCTGCTGAGACAGAAATTGCCTGAGCTCTGCACTGATCCGGGTTACTGTTGCAAGCTGTATGAGATATATATATGATCCTTACTATTTAAAGGACCACTATTGTGCAAAATATTGTATTGTGAGAACTGCATACTTTGTAACAATAGTGTTCCATATATAAATTCAATTTCGCGTAGCGTGCCATTTCTTTTCTCTCCACATTTATGTTATCAAGCTGTCCAATAAAAGTGGTTGACGAGCATTGAGACAAACTAGAACACAACTATGCAACCATCAAAGATTATTTGGTCTCCACATGCTGTATATCAGTGATGGCGAACCTTGGCACCCCAGATGTTCTGGAACTACATTTCCCATGATGCTCAACTACACTGCAGAGCGCACGAGCATCATGGAAACTGTAGTTCCAAAACATCTGGGGTGCCAAGGTTCGCCATCACTGCTCTATATGGTCTAGATCAGGGGTCGGCAACCTGTGGATCATGACCTACCTGTTGATGAGAGGCAGGTGATAGTTCGATCACGTCCCTTGGTTGACGACCCCGGAACCTGGAGAGGAGAGGCGGCATTTAATGGAACTGGTCTGGCAGCGTAGAAGGTTGGGTAAGTGGATCATCTTTTCTGTGTCCCCTGCTCCTAAACAAGCGATTTGGCTCTTGCAGTGGCGATGCAGCCAAACCACAAGGGATCTCTTTTTTTTTTTTTTTTTATTTCCCCAAAGTTGAGCCTTAACTCTAAAGTACAACAGAAATGTATACATGCCATAAATATTAATCATGCAATCCAATCTCAGACCGTAAATGAATAGTAAACAAGGAAAATGTGTGTAGGATTTCCTTCTGTTCCACAGACATAAGCAATTATCCTATTCAGCAGAGGTATTAGTCACCCACAATTTACCTGTCTAATCTAAAAACCTTTTCATGAAATGCGTCAGTGTTTGCTGTTCATGTTAATGCTTCAGTAGACTGTTTTCCTGTTCATAAATAGAAAACTCTTAAGATTACCAGCTGACTTTTTTTTTCCATATATTCAATTGGTATTAATGAAAGTCAGCTGCTGTTTTGCAGGAAAATCTTCCACAATGTTATAAATGAATGATGACTTGTCATACATGGATCAAAAACAAGATTCTTCACTATGCAATAATCCTCCAACTCGGATAGTCTTAAAGTAGAATTACAGCCTAAACCTAAACGAATATTAAAAAATGTCCCCTCCCACTTCCTAACATTTATGCTGACTAACCTGTGTATAAAACGTGTATATGCACTTGCCTGTTTTCAGCCCGCTCCAGTTATGTGATCCAGCTCCCCTGTGTCAGCCAGTGGCAACTGCAGGGGAGAGGAGAGATCTCCGAACAACGGCTGGAATTTATCCCTCCCCCTGCGGTTGCCGCTGGCTGACACAGGGGAGTCGAACCGCATGACCGGAGTGGGCTGAAAATAGGTTAGAATGTACAGGTGCATATCAGGAAATTTGAATATCAAAAAGTTTATTTCAGTAATTTTATTGAAACTCGTATATTATATAGATGCGTCAAACACAGAGTAATATATTTCAAGTATTTCCTCATTTTAATTTTGATGGTTATGGCTTAGTTATTGAAAACCCAAAATTCAGTATCTTAGAAAATCAGAATATTACATAAGACCTATAAAAAAAAAAAAAATAAATAAAAAAGGATTTTTAAAATGGTTGTATACCCTTTACAACCACTTTATGCTACAGGTAAGCCTAAATATAGGCTTGACTGTAGTATAAAGTGGTTGTAAAGGGTTTACAACCACTTTAAAAATCCTTTTTTATTTAATTTTTTTTTATAGGTCTTATGTACGGTTTAGGAGATATCCCCTGTATTTGCATGTGCTGACGTCATCGGCACATGCGCACTTAAGCTTGTTGTACTGTGCAGTTACCGGCGGCTCCCGCGCATGCCTGAGTGACGTCATCGCGCCTCAGGCCAATCGCAGCGCTGGAGCGGTGAACGAGGACCGCTGCGGGGGTTCGGTCTCAGGTAAGTAACTCATAATGAGCTAGTATGCTATACATGCTAGCTCATTATGCCTTTTGTCTTGCAGGGTTTTTTTTTTGTTAATTTTTTTTTAAAGGGTTTACAACCACTTTAATATAGAAATGTTGGCTTACTGAAAAGTATGTCCATGTACAATATAATATGCACTCAATACTTGGTCGGGGCTCCTTTTTGCATGAATTACTGCATTAATGAGGCGTGGCATGGAGGTGATCAGCCTGTGGCACTGCTGAGGCGTTATGGGAGCCCTGGTTGCATTGATAGTGGCCTTCAGCTTGTCTGCATTGTTGGGTCTGGTGTCTCATCTTCCTCTTGACAATACCCCAAAGATTCTCCATGGGGTTTAGGTCAGGCGAGTTTGCTGGCCAATCAAGCACAGTGATCCCATGATCATTAAACCATTATTGGTACTTTTGGCGGTGTGGGCAGGTGCCAAGTCCTGCTGAAAAATGAAATTGGCATCTCCGTAAAGCTGGTCAGCAGAAGGAAGCATGAAGTGCTCTAGAATTTCCTAGTGGAGGGCTGAGCTGACCTTGGACTTGATAAAACACACTTGACCAACACCAGCAGATGACATGACTCCCCAAATCATCACTGACTGTGGAAACTTTACACTGGACCTCATGCAACGTGGATTCTGTGCCTTTCCGCTCTTCCTCCAGACTCTGGGACCTTGATTTCCAAATGAGATGCAAAATTTACTTTCATCCGAAAAGAGAACTTTGGAGCACTGAGAAACAGTCCAGTCCTTTTTCTCCTTAGCCCAGGTCAGACGCTTCTGACGATCTCACTGATTCAGGAGGGTCTTGACGCAACGAATGCGATAGTTGTAGCCCGTGTCCTGGATATGTTTGTGTGGGGGCTCTTGAAGCACTGACACCAGCCGTAGTCCACTCCTTGTGAATCCCCCCCCCCCCCTGCAAATTCTTGAATGGCCTTTTCTTCACAATCCTCTCACTGGTGCGGTCGTCCCTGTTGCTTGTGCACCTTTTTCTACCACACTCTTTCCTTCCACTCAACAGTCCATTGATATGCTTGGATACAGCACTCTAAACAGCCAGCTTCTTTAGCAATGACCTTTTGTGACTTACCCTCCTTGTGAAGGGTGTCAATGACTGTCTTCTGGACAACTGTCAAGTCAGCAGTCTTCTCAATGATTGTGTAACCTACTGAACCAGACTGAGAGACCATTTAAAGGCTCAGGAACCCTTTTTTCAGGTGTTTTGAGTTAATTAGCTGATTAGAGCATGACACCATGAGTCTGCAATATTGAATATACATGAGTCTGCAATATTGAATATACATGAGTCTGCAATATTGAACTTTTTCACAATATTCAAATTTTCTGAGATACTAAATTTAGTTTTTTTTGCTAGCTGAAAGCCATAATCAGCTAAATTAAAAGAAAGAAATGCTTGAAATATATTGCTCTCTGTGTAATCTATATAATATATGTTTCACATACTGAAATTAATTTACACAGGTTGGTCAGCATAGGTGTCAAAAGGGGGGAAGGGGACACTTTTAAGACTAGTTAGGTTTAGACTGGAATTCTACTTCGAAATGGGAATACATTTTATTAATAAAGGTGCTCTAAAGAGCAGTAGAGATTGGTAAAGGGTAGCTAATCCAAAGCTGCTTGTCTGCAGTAACCTGAAAACTAGATACTGTGGTTTATTGTAGGCCACCATTGCTGTATTGGTTTTTCTTTGTATATAATGGAGCAGAGAAAACGTGGCGATATTGTCCACAGTAAACCAAATCCTTCCGTTTTTAAACCTATGCCAGAAATGTACTGTTATGCCCCGTACACACGGTCGGATTTTCCGATGGAAAATGTCCGATCGGAGCGCGTTGTCGGAAATTCCGACCGTGTGTGGGCTCCATCGGACATTTTCCATCGGATTTTCCGACACACAAAGTTTGAGAGCAGGATATAAAATTTTCCGACAACAAAATCCGTTGTCGGAAATTCCGATCGTGTGTACACAAATCCGACGCACAAAGTGCCACACATGCTCAGAATAAATAGAGATGAAAGCTATTGGCCACTGCCCCGTTTATAGTCCCGACGTACGTGTTTTACGTCACCGTGTTTAGAACGATCGGATTTTCCAACAACTTTGTGTGACCGTGTGTACGCAAAATAAGTTTGAGCCAACATCCGTCGGAAAAAATCCTAGGATTTTGTTGTCGGAATGTCCGAACAAAGTCCGACCGTGTGTACGGGGCAATAGAATGTTATATTGCTTGATATAGGCAAAGTAAAGTTTTTTTTTTCCTTTCCGTAGTGTGGCAGATGAGCAAATTGCCATAATATGACATGTTAATCTGTGAATGTACGTTACTGGAAAATAAAGTTGGCTTTCTGGGTTCCGATCTTCAATTAGACTTTATTCATCTTAAGACATCTCACGCAAACTTGTCCTACTGATGCATTTCATTTAGAAAAAACTACTTTGAAAAACGAGTGTGCGAGACATGAGGAGCCGCCTTTTACTTTCTGCTGATTTTATGCTCCATTGGTGGAAACAAAGCCATTCTTGTGTGAAGCTTAAAGTCCTCTAACTAAAGTGCTTTTTCGGTTTTGGTTAAAATGGAAAATGAGTAGAACCTCAAATTTTATTTACTAGAACACAGGAGGTAAAATAGCTCTCCAGAAGAACCAATTGGCAATTTCAAAAGAATCCCTACAAGGTGTAGAGTCTCTCAAAACCATAACTCCAAACTATAGGATTTTAACTCACTTTTTCCTGGTAATCATTGTTACCAAAACAAAATAAGTAGAGATCTTCTATATAAAATCTTTACAGTAAAGAAAAGAAGTAGAGGGGAGATCTCCCAAAGTGGACACAAATGTCATTGACCTCTATCCTGGAGAGGATTTCACTTTGCTTCAGGATATTTTCTAGTACTTCCTATTTCTCCTTGAGACTGCATTCACACTTGAGCTTCACGTTTTATTTTTTTTTTCTAGAATTTTGTGGTGCATTTTTTTAAGCCCCTTTTGTGAAATTTTGTGCTGCTTTTTTAAAGAGTTTTTGAGTGTTGGCTTTTTTTTTTTTTTTATTCACCAATATCATCTGTTTCCCCATTTATTGCAATGTTTTTCAGCAATTATCCGCGTTTATTTAGAATTAATTTTTATTTTTTTGTTAGGGGTTAATAAAAAAAGAAAAAAAAAAAAATATATATATACCCCTAACAAAAAAAATAAAACTAGTAAGTAAAAAAAAAAAAAATTATATTGGGGGTTAGGGTATCATTTATTTATAATTTGTTTGATTTTTTTTTTCATTTAATTATTGCATTTAAGCAGAAAGACGCAAGAAAACATTTAAAAACTAGCAAATCGCAAGTTTCGATGCATTTCTATGGGGGGAAAAAAAATTTCTAAAAAGGCACCAATCTACCCAAATTGAGCTACAAAAAAAAAAGCTCCAACTTTTTTGAGCTGCAGACGTTCGACTTCAGGCGACTTGGAGTGGAAATGTGAACCAACTCCATAGAGAATTTATTCATATTTTTCTTCTCCAGCGTTTTGGATCTTCGAGCTACAAAATGTTTCGGTATGAATATGGCCTAATGCCAACAACTAATGGTTGGGTAAAAAACTGAGTTTATAACTTTTCCCCATTCTCTTCAAAACTAGAAAAGTTTTGGCTGAAGTTCAACTTTAAATGATGCAATAAACTTGTCACTACCCTGTTTCCCCAAAAATAAGACCTAGCGTGATTGTCGGTGATGGCTGCAATATAAGCCCTACCCTGAAAATAAGACCTACAAGGACTTTAACTAGGGCTTATTTGGGGGGTAGGGCTTATATTGCAGCCATCACCGACAATCACGCTAGGTCTTATTTTCGGGGAAACAGGGTAATAAAGGCTTAGGAGATCCACCATCTGCTTTATATGAGAAAAAGTGAAACTAAACAGGTCTTCTCCTATCAGCCTCCATATAGTGAATCAATCTGCCCACTTTTGTTGGAATAGGTTCATTTAAATGTAGATGAAATCAGTTGATTTCTTTTTCTAGCTCATTTGTACCTTTTTGTTGTTTTAAAAAAAGAAAAGTAAAGTAACATGATTTTCTTCAATCTCCAGATACGATCCAAATATCTCAATTTTAAAGCCATCTTCGAGGATCCTTGCAATGATGTATTATGCAAGAGAGCCAGGGAAAATCTGGTAAGGGGACTGTGATTTCTGGTATTGTGCCTGGGGGAAAAAAAGAGAATTCTTGATAAATACACTAATACCTTGGTTTGCGAGCATAATTCGATCCAGAAACATACTTGTATTTCAAAGGACTCTTATATGTCAAAGCAAATTTTCCCATAAGAAATAATGGAAACTCAGATAATTTGTTCCACAACCATTTATTCATATAAAAATGATCAAAATATGAGCAAAAGCTCAATACTGTACAGTACTGTAGTAGGAATACTGTACTGTACCTCCTATGTTTAAAAAAAAAAAAAAAAAAAAAAAAAAAAAAGAATCAGTTTTAATGTAAAAAAAAAAAAAAAAAAAAAACAATTACGCTCGCTATGTTAACCACTTTCCACCCGCCATATAGCAGAATGATGGCGGCAAAGTGGTTGCGATATCCTGACCGGACGTATGACCGGGGGCGTGCATCGCGGTGGCGTTGTCTCGGCGTGTCACTCTGACACACCGCAACTCCGATCTAGGTAAGGAGTCTTTGACGGTGTAGATGTAAACAGGAAGAGCCGTTTATCGCGTCTGACAGACGCGATTAGAGGAGAAAACTTTTTTTTCTTCAAATTATTTTTTTTTTCTATTTGTTTTGCAAAAAATAAAAACCCCAGAGGTGATCAAATACCACCAAAAGAAAGCTCTATTTGTTGGAACAAAATGATAAAAACTTTGTTTGGGTACAGCGTAGCATGACCGCGCAATTGTCATTTAAACAGCGCTGAAAGCTGAAAATTGGCCTGGGCAGAAAGGGGGGGGAAGTGCTCGGTATTGAAGTGGTTAAGGAGTCTGGAGCTCATCCATGTAAAGCCGCTGGTGTACAGTATACAGCGCTATATGTGGCTCCCAGCGCTTCCTGGAGAACTCTGAGACACTCGTGAACTGTTGACATCACTTCCAGGTGCTCCGAACGCATATTACGCCCGCCCCACCCAGCTGGGAGTTTCTTTGGGTATCTCCCACAGCTTTCACTGTACATATAAACAGCAGCATTACATGGATGAACACCAGACTCCTTAACACTGAGTGTAATTCTTTTGTTTTTACAGTAAAACTACTACTCGTATATCGAGACAAATTTTTTTTTTTTTTTTAAATGCTCGTATACCCAGTTACTTGTAAACCAAGGGATTACTATAGTCAGGTAATTGGTAGAGTATGGTGTTTGCTTGAGGTTTTTTGTACATTGTTTGCTGAAAAAAAATGGATCTTTCGTACAGCTAGCCATTGTACACAATACATGTGTAGTAACTGCAAAATCAGCTCATGCAAGCACTATGGTTCCAGCTGTCGTTTTTCCATGCTAGGTGCACCTTGTCATTTTTTGCAGACCTGATAATGTGCTGCAGTACAGCTGTGGTCAAAAGTTTTGAGAATGACACAAATATACATTTTCACAAAGTCTGCTGCTTCAGTGTTTTTTGTCATATGTCACTATGGTATACTGAAGTATAATTACAAGCATTTCATAAGTTTCATGAAGTTTATGCAAAGTCAATATTTGCAGTGTTGACTCTTCTTTTTTGAGACCTCTGCAATTCTCCCAGGCATGCTGTCATTAAAATTCTGGGCCACATCCTGACTGATGGCCGCCCATCCTTGCATAATCAATGCTTGGAGTTTGTCAGAATTTGTGGGGTGTTTCTTTGTTCACCCACCTCTTGAGGATTGACCACAAGTTCTCATGGGGATTAAGGTCTGGTGAGTTTCCTGGCCATGGACCCAAAATGTTGATGTTTTGTTCCCCAAGTCACTTGGTTATCATATTTGCCTTATGACAAGGTGCTCCATCATGCTGGAAAAGCCATTGTTCCTCACCAAAGTTTTCTTGGATGGTTGGGAGAAGTTGCTCTCGGAGGATATTTTTGTACCATTCTTTATTCATGGCTCTGGTCTTGGGCAAAAAGTGAGCCCCCCACTCCCTTGGCTGAGAAGCAACCCCACACATGAATGGTCTCAGGATGCTTTACTCTTGGCATGACACAGGACTGGTAATAGCGTTTACCTTTTCTTCTACAGGCAAGGTTTTTCTGGATGCCCCAAACAATCGGAAAGGGGATTCATCACAGAAAATGACTTTAACCCCAGTCCTCAGCAATCCAATCCCTGTACCTTTTGCAGAATATCAGTCTGTCCCTGATGTTTTTGCTGGACAGAAGTGGCTTCTCGACACCAGGCCATCCTCCAATAAGTCTTTGCCTCATTCTGCGTACAGATGCCCTCACACCTGCCTGCTGCCATTCCTGAGCAAGCTTTGCACTGGTGGTACCCTGATCCCGCAGCCGAATCAACTGTAGGAGATGGTCCTGGCGCTTACTGGACTTTCTTGGGTGCTCTGAATCACAAATGCATTGGATCACATCCAACTCTAAAACAACATAAATGTTTTTTTATGGATTTAAAGCAGAATTCCACCCAAAAATTGAACTTTTCGGAATCCTCCGGTGTCACATTTGGCACCTTTTTAGGGGGGAGGGGGGAGCAGATAGCTGTCTAATACAGGGCATAGATAGCCGAGCCACCTGGAGGTATCTACGCCACTTCCGAAGCCCCCCCAGCTGTCTTAGGTCCCATAAGACAGCAGGGTCCAGTGGGATATCGCGCATGCGCAGTAGGGGAAACAAGAAAACAGGAAGTGAAGCTGCAAGGCTTCACTTCCTGATTCCCTTACCGAAGATGACAGCGCCTCTACCTGAGAGTTGAGGGATAGATCGGCTTCGGGTGCCAACATTGCGGGCGCCCTGGACAGATAAGTGTCCTTATTTTAAAGGTCAGCAGCTGCAGTATTTGTAGCTGCTGACTTTAAAAAAATTAATAAATAAATTAGGCGGAACTCACTCCACCTTCTTTTTTTTTTTTTTGTTTTGTTTTTTTTGTTTGTTTTTTCGTGCCAAAGAGGGACCTTGCAATTATTTGCAATTCATCTAATCACTCTTCATAAGATTCTGCAATATATGCAAATTGACATAAAAAATGAGGCAGCAGACTTTGTGAAAATTTTATATTTGTGTCATTCTCAAAACTATTGGCCACGGCTGTAAATTTATATAAAGGTAATGTGCTGTTGTAGTTTTCTTAAGTGCCCTAAGAATTTTTACAGTTGAGATGGTTGTGTGCTGCTCAGAGCAACAACTTGGCAGCTTTTTAGTGCACTGTACCTTCCAGATTTGGGAGGCACTCCAGAAGTTTAATATCGTAATGAGCTGCAGTTGCTTATTTCATTTTTCTGTAGAACGTTTCCCTGTAGTCATCTTAAAGTGGTAGTGAAGTCTTCAAGAAAAACAAAGTACCACCCCAAATCCCCCCCCCCCAAGTTAATGGCATGCATCGCATACTACCACATTATGAAAGACCTCCAGCGGTGTACTGTCAAGGCGTCCATCTTCACCCAGTCTTCCTTCCAGTTTCTGGATTGACAACACATTCAGTATGCCCTCATTCCAGAACATAGTGCACATGCGCCGGTGATGTCACCAGCAGCAGAATTTGTGAATATCTCCTAAACGGTGCACATTTAGGAGATAATAATTGTACCTACAGGTAAGCTTTCTTAAATTCACCCAAGTGACCAAGCAGCATTTAATACCACTGTAAGGCCCCATTCACAATATCGCGCAGTTGGAACAAACGTTCCTGATACATGATTTTGACATGCGATTTTTACGCGTTTCTGCACTTGAATGAGCTGCCCTATGCTCGTTTGTTAACCCGAAAAAGAAGTCCCTTTTTCGGGGGTGACAAGCTTCATGTGATTTGTAAAGGAGCGGTTTGCCACGGGACAATTTCGGCAGAATCGCATCACGTTTGGGGTGCCATTGTAGGGTAATGGCACCAAAACGTGTGCAGAGCGTTGTGCTGCAATTGCCACGCAATTTGGGATTTCGGCAGAATCGCAGCTATCCTGCCCGCATTCCCAAATCATGAGATTGTGAACAGGGTGTGAGACTGGTAACTCAATTCTGTTCCCGCTTGTAGCAGAATCTAAACTTATCGTTTTAAAGACAAATTCAAGTATGGATATTTTTATATACCTACGTTGGTCCAATAAGACCCCCTTCACACTGGGGCGCTTTGCAGGCGCTACAACGCTAAAAATAGCGCCTGCAAAGCACCCTGGAAGAACCGCTCCTGTCTCTCCAGTGTGAAAGCCCCAATGGCTTTCACACTGGAGCAGTGCGCTTGGTAGGATGCTAAAAAAAAGTCCTGCTGGTGCTCCCCAAAATTAAGACCCCCAATACTAGCCCCTACCCTTTCCCACTCAGTGTCCCTGTCCGACGCCCTACACAAACAAACCTCCTTAATCCCAACTCTAAAACCTCTTTCTCACCTATTCCATAACCCAAAATTCCAACCGGGGATGAATATTCAAGCCTTTAGACGGTGGTTGAATAAGGGCTTATTCAGAATAGGTCACTTCTTTACCTCATCGGGCCCTATCTCCCTAGGGGATTGCCTAAGCAAACTTGAGATGCCTGACGGGGAGCGGTTTCGCCTCTCCCAGATCAGGCATTTCCTCCACTCCCTCTGGATGGATAAATCGTCCGTCCCCCCCCCCCCCAACCCCACCATCTATGAACAGTGGTGCTCTAATCTCATGGATCAAAGGGGTGGTATTTCACTCATTTATGCCTCACTAGCGCAGAACAAGACTATGCCTGCCTATGCTTGGGAGTCTGACCTGGACCTCCGCCTGAACTTGGAGGATTGGTTCTACTCCTTCAGACGATCCTACAAAGGTATTTTGAACACAGGCTTAGTAGAAGCAAATATCGTTACACAATCGTATCTTATGACCTGGGCCAACATGACCCTATCATGAAGGAAAAAGACGTAAATAGTACATCAGCAATAAACAAAAAAAACAAAACTGAATAAAACTGATTATAAGAGCACAGCTAGGGATCTTGAATACCTTTAAGTTAGGCAAGTTGGAGTGTTGAGGGAGCGGTGTGTATACCGCTCCACCACCTCTCCTGCCTATTGAAATGAATGGGCAGCGCAGCTATAACTCCGGCAGAGCGCTGCTGCAGCAGCGCTTTGCGGGTGGTTTTAACCCTTTCTTGGCCGCTAGCGGGGGGGGTAAAAGCGGCGCTTTACCGCCGACGCACCCACCGCCCCAGTGTGAAAGGGGCCTTAGAGTCAATGCAACTATGCATGATCCATGAATAAATAAAAATACTAATGCGCAAACCAAGTGAATAATGGACTAAGCAGCTGCCAACATAAATCGTGTTCCCACACAGTGCTGATGATATAATGAATAATGTGGCGCTTACTCAATGTGTAATGTGGTAAACGATGTGCAGCTATACACAAAATGAATGAATTGCAACACAAATCATATTGTAATTGAAAGATATTAACCGCTTCCCGCTAACCTGGCGCATCTGCCACCCGCATATCTGCATCTATTTGTAAACCATTTACTGTGTTGAGAATGTGCTCACTGCACGCTCCCAGCACAGCAACTAACATGTAACGGACAGCTCCCGATGCATACTTGCAATCGGGAGCTTTTCCAATCATGTGACCTCTATGACCATCGCAGTGGTCACATGATCAGAATGCCCACATCCCCCTACTGGCATTTCAATCTAGCTAAAGGGCTGAGAGGTGGGAAGGGGTTAAAAATTTTTCCTTTTTTTTTTTTTTTTAATGTGTTATTTTTTTTGTAAAATGCAATATGGCAACCTGGAGTTGTTCTGTACACAGATGGTATACAGAACGCCCCGCAGAAATGTAATTTCTTGCTTCTGTGAATGGCTTAATGGTTTTTCCCAGAAGTCTGCACTAAGATACAAGTTAGATTTTTGGCATCCCCTGCACCAAAAATGTCATCTTTGATGAGATGCAGCCCCCTGCCACATTAGAACCCTGCCAAATGCAACAGCTGATTTGATCCTTATAAAGTCGCTCCCATTCACATTCACTTTGCACATGAGCACAGAAAACCTGCATCAAAATTTTGTTTAAGGCTGGGTTCACGCTGTGTGCGGCTCGCAGCAGGGGGTCCGGTGCGTCCCCGTTCACCGCTTTTAGGTCCATATTGCGTCTAAATTTTTGGCTAAAATGAGCCAAAGACTCGCAGGACTTTTCTGCAGTGAGCTCCGCGGCTGCCCCGGACCTGTGTGAACTGGCTCCATTGAGAGCCGGTCGCACTCTCCTGTTATGTGAATTGGATGCGGAGAAACCCGCATCCAATTTGCAATAGTGTGAACTCAGCCTAAAACCCTGCAATGTACATAGATCACCCAGAGGGGATTGTTATTCATTATTTTTTTTTTTTTTTTTTTTTTTTAACAAATGTGGACTTACTATTTAATCACTCTTGCTGCCTGTGTCTGTATCAGATCTAATTACTGTGTGGCTCTCACCTGCAGAGCACTAGGCTGAGAGACCCAGGGATTGTGGGATATGTAGTTCCTTCACTGGAAGTGTAAATTCTTAGACTACAGACACAGGTTATGCATTAACCTGTGCAATGCCATGTGACATGCCCTGTGTTTGAAGAAACTTCCGATGCCAGAATGTGAAGGTTTACTCTAATAAAGGCTACAGTGCAACAAATGACACCATGAAAATACTTTAATCAATGTTCATCTTATGCAGGTGAAAAACACAAGGTGCAGGTAGAAAGGTTTATAATGCCTTTTTAGGTATATCAGAAATAATCAACATTCTGTTGAAGATTATGCCTGGAATGTTTAAAGCCTTTTCTCCCATAAGTCTACACAGAGCTTGAAGTGCTTGGTGTTAAAATGAACCTTATTACAGCATTAACTCATTGTGTGATGACAGCATTTGGTTCAGATCCCCGAGGAAATAACTTTTTTTTATAGTTGGTCCTGAATGGCTACAGTGCTTTTCTATCTCCTTTTTTTTTTTTTCCTCCACAATCCAATATCTATCAAATGCAAATTTCCCATGGAGTGGAAACATGATGGTTTTCTTTTATCTTGCCAGCCAGCTTCGTTATGATACATTGGCACAGATGCTGACGTTGGGGAATATTCACGCGGGCAGTCGAGTGATTGTCATGGAAACCTGCGCTGGTTTAGTGCTGGGTTCTGTTATGGAGCGCATGGGAGGTAAGACATTAAAGCAACATATATTGTACATTAAATCTGTTCAAACTTCGAAGCATTGTTAAAATGGGCGGAAACCAAGGCCATGGTTAGCCTTGACACAGCTTGACGTAAGACTTCCAATTTAAAGCGATTGTAAACTCTAACTTTGTATCATAAGCTTTGTATCATAAAAAATTCTACTCTAGCTTTGTATCATAAAAAATTCTCTCTTTTTTTTTTCATACTTTGTTGTGGCAGTAATCTCCAGCAGCTAGTCATGTCTACTTGCATACAATGTCGGGACATGATCCTCTAGAGCCCAGGGCAAATCTGCACCCCCAAGATGTTTGAGCAGAAGTCCCCCACAAAAACGCTGACCATTAATTTGCATGCTTACCCTCTATGTATAAATTACCCCTCCTCCCAGTACAAATTTGCTCCCCTGCTAAAATGCTTGTAAGCATATAACTCCCCCATCCCCCTAGCTCAAATGCCCCCCTCCAAAAAAAATTCTCACCTTCTAGCACCAACCCTCTACCCCTAAAATGTCCCCTCCTAGCAAACATCTTCTCCCCCTCTTCAGATCTCTCCCCCGGCACAGAGTCCTGCTTAATCCCCCCCTTTCAATACAAATTTCCCTAAATGACCTCTCTTGGCACCCCCCTCCCCAAAATTTCCCCTCCTAGAACAATACTTACTCCCTGCCGCCCTCCAAATTCCCCCTTCCAACACAAATCTCCCTCACCCCCAATCTCCTTGTTGTGCCCCCCCTTCAGCTCACATGATACCACAGTGCCTAGGGCAGTTTCCTTTTTGCCCACCCCTTGTTCTGGCCTTGCTTGCATACACTTCCAGCAATGGTTGCATGGAATTTCTTAGAGCAGATGTTCTGTTGGTGTGAACAGTGGACCAAGCTTGCAAATGTGTTTCAAATGGCTACTTGCAGTCTCCATCGGAAACCCATATGATGGGGTCAACCTTTTATGGATTTATAGATATTCAAAAAATTTTAAACATGTTGAAGGGGAACTTAAAGCAGAGCTTCACCCAAAAAAGCAAGTTCTGCTTTAAGGCCCCCTCCCCGGCTCCTGGTAAAGAAATGGCACTTTTGGGACCTGATTTTGACAGGTATCCGCTCTGATCGCCTAGGCCAGGGGTTGCCAAACTCTGGCCTGTGGGCTGGATGTGGCCCTTTCCTTGCCTTTTATCCTGCCCTTGGGGCACTATTTCTTCCACTTCTTATATGGGGCACTATTCCTCCATCTGATGCCAATGATGGTTCACTATTCCTCCATCTGATGCCAATGATGGTTCACTATTCCTCCACCTGATACCAATGATGGGGCACTATTCCTCCATATGATATCAATGATGGGGCACTATTCTTCCATCTGATATCAATGATGGGGCACTATTCCTCTATCTGATATCAATGATGGGGCACTATTCCTCCATCTGATATCAATGATGGGGCACTATTCCTCCATCTGATATCAATGATGGGGCACTATTCCTCCATCTGATATCAATGATGGGGCACTATTCCTCCATCTGACATCCAATGAATGGGGCACTATTCCTCCATCTGACATCAATGAATGGGGCACTATTCCTCCATCTGACCCCAATGAACGGGGCACTATTCCTCCATCTGACCCCAATGAATGGGGCACTATTCCTCCATCTGACCCCAATGATGGGGCACTATTCCTCCATCTGACCCCAATGATGGGGCACTATTCCTCCATCTGACATCACTAATGTAATTTTTTTTTTTTTTTTTTTTAGTCCCACTGACCACCAAGCCTATGGCATTGTTTACTCCCACCAATGCCAGGGCATTTTCTACTCCCGCTGGCCGTAGTTGACAGGCGAACCTGATTGGGAAGCCCGTGTGAAAGGGGCCTCAACCCTTTCGCCACCAGGTCCGTACGTCGTACGGACCTGACAGCGGGGGGCATTGCACACAATCCGGATGCTGCAGCCACTGGGTATGTGTGTGAAATTGACAGGCAGACTCCTGCCTGTCAGGTGAGAGCATTCGGGCGGCTCAGCTGCCGCCCGTTTGCTCGCACACATCCCCGGAACCGGTGCTTACTGGGCTCCGCTTGCCCATCGGCAGGCTCGGGAGATCCATGGTTGGTGCCCGGCGGGTAGAGGGGAAGGAGAGGAACGGACACACGTCTGCTCTCCTCCTTCTTTTGACCCGGAAAGCGACGTGTCTGAAGGTCACTTCCCCGTGAAGCTCTCGGTGTCCACGGCTCGCTCAGCCTGGAAATAATGTTTTGCAATGTGATCTGCATTGCAAAACATTTAGTGGAGCACAGGGGGGCGGGGGGGCCTGCATGTCTCGATAAAGAGAACCGATCACCTTAAAATCATCACATAGGGGACTTCCTAAAAATGCATTGTAAACACAATCTGGTCTAGCAAACCCCCCTTCTCAATGGCACACAAAGCCATTTGACTTTCGGCTGTAGCCATTTTGATTAGCTCAGCATGAAAAGCGCTTTTCCTGGAGCAATTCAGTTCCTGGTAGTAAAACTGAAGCAAACCATTAACTATGGGTGGCAAGGCACTGTCAAAAGATCTCAGGGATAAAGTTGTGGACAGGCACAAGTCAAGAGATGGATACAAAAAAAAAAGAATTCAAAGGCTTTTTTAATGCCTAGAAGCACAGTGAAGTCTTTTATTAAGTAAGAAGGTATTTGGTACAACACAGAACCTCCCTGGATCAGGACGTCGCTCCGAACTGGATAAAAGAGATAGGACTAAACTGGTCAGAGAGGAGACCAAGAGGTCTACAGCAACTCTGAAGCATTTGCAGGAATTTATGACAGAGTGGTCATTGTGTGGATGTGACAACAACATCACAAATTCTCCACAAATGGGGCTTATGTTGGAGGGTGCAAGAAAAAAGCCACTCCTCAAGAAAGGCCACATGCAGTTATGACTGAGCTTAGCCAAAACGAACCTTGAAGATTCTGAGGCCACATGGAAAAAGGTGTTATGGTCTTATGAGTCTAAGGCCCCTTCCACACAAGGCGGATCTATTTCAGCGGAGTCCGCCAGCTCAGCAGAAGATCTCTCCATTGATTTACGATGAGCCGGCGGATGACGGGTCCGTCTCTGCTCACTGAGCGGGGAGGGGCACTTCGAGTGCCGCCGTTTTCCTATGGAGAGATCAGACGAAAACGGACAGCATGTCCGTTTTTATCAGATCTCATCCGATCCGCCAGGACGGATGGTGACTGTATCGCCATACGTCTGATTTTAGTGGATTGAATGGCAGACAGGTGTCACCGGACACGTCTCCACTGACATCCGTCTCCCCATAGGAGTCAATGGTTGGCCCGCTCAGATCTGCCTGAGAAACTGACAGGTGGATCCGAGCAGGCTTGTCATGTGAAAGGGGCCTAAAATTGTATTATTTGGCCGCAACACCAAACAATATCTGGCGGAAATCCAATACAGCTCACCATCCAAATCACACCAGTCCTACAGTAAAGAATGGACAGTGTAATATCCTGGTATGGGAATGTTTCTCTGCGGCAGGGACTGGAGCACTTGTCGGGATAGGAGAAATGGATGGGGCAAAATATCATCAACTTCTTGAGGACAATCTGCTGCCCTCTTCTAGAAAGTTGTCAATGGGAAGAAGGTTTACCTTCCAGCATGACAATGACCCAAAGTACACAGCAAAAATGAGCACTCAGTGGTTGATAGGGGAAAAAGGTGAATGTCCTTGCATGGTCTAGTCAGAGCCCAGACTTAAACCCCATTGAAAATCTGTGGAATGACTTGAAGACTGCAGTCCACAAACTGTCACCATCAAACTTAACTGAAATTGAGCAGTTCTGCAAAGAAGAGCGGGTAATATTGCAAGGTCTTGATGTGCAAAGTTAGTAGAGATATCCCAACAGACTAAAGGCTGGAAATAAAGCAAAAGGTGGTTCAATAAAATACTGACACAAGGGGGTGATTTTTAAAAAATTTTTTTCCAACTCCGTGATTTCTGTTTTTGAATTTTTCATTTTTTTTTCTGACATATTGGTGAAAGATCTTTCACTTGGATGTTATAAGTTGCATTAAGTAAATACAGCTGGATAAAACAAAAACTGTGTCTTCATTTCAGGCTGCACAGCAACAAAATGTGATGATTTTCTATCCCCACTCTATACCTTTTTAATGCCTGTGTTTGTCACATCTACATTGCTATTAACAAGCACTCTCCATGCATTTGGGGTTTTTTTTTTCTTTTTTTTTTTTACCCAAAATTGTACAGGTACTAAAGCATTTTAGAAAAATATGCTGGCCATTATTCTTTCACATTACAAGTGGAAGATTTTCTAACGTTATAACAATGTTCTTTTCTACAAGTGCCTCTTGTGTTGAGCACATTTACAATTCCGAAATGGATTTGGAAGTCTGGCTATCCTAGCCCGGCGCTCCCCTTCTTTTGTAATATTGATGTTGCCTGCGTCAGCCCTTTCATTGATGGCTATGTTCAGAGCGGAGTTAAATCTCTGTGTCTCTAAGTAAATATACAGCCTGGAGCCAGGATCAGTCCTGTTGCAGAGATGTTGGAACACAATAGGACACGAAGATCATTCATGTTTTTCCTTTGTTGCTCATATTTGTAGAGAACACAACCGTGGCAGGTTCCTAGGACGTTCATAAATTATGGAATGGATTGTGTAGGTAATGCATAGGATATACTGGCCTTGTCTCTCTCCTGGTTTGCAGGGTTTATGTAAAGAAAATTGTCATTGTAAAATGTACAGACCTTGATGGATCACTAGAGAATTAAAAGGTAGTTGGCTTAAAAGAAGGCCTCCTTTTCCAAAGAGACCCTGTTGTGTCACTAGATCAAAACGTCAAAGCTGTATCTGGGAACCTCCCCGCTTTTGATTTTGAGGATGTGACTTATGAGGCTCGATCTACCACAAATGGTGGGAATGCCCCTGGATAAGGGATTTTGGAATGGAGTCTTTTCAATGCTCCGGCAGTTTGTTGTTGTTTAGTCGTGTCCGACTCTTCGTGACCTCATGGACCATAGTGCGCCAGGAATTTCTGTCCTCCACTGCCTCCCGGAGCTTGCTTAACTTCATGTTCGTTGTTTCGATGATGCCATCTATCCATCTTGTTTTCGTCCTCCTTTTTCCTTCCATGTTTCCCAGCACCAGGGTCTTTTCCAATAAGTCCAGCAGTTTATTGGACTGCATATTTCACAGCAGCCCCCAATATGTTTACTTAACGATGAACCCATCAAGGATATTCCACGATGTTCACAAAGACTAATATTCTTCCATTTCTAGGCATAATTCTTTCTAGGGATAATTCTAGGCCATAATTACCATCGCCGGAGCGTGGAGAAATCCCACGGGTCCTTGGCATAGGTTAAAAGGGAAGTTTTGTGGATAATCTTCTTATAACACGCACCCCAAGTTTAGGAGGGAATTTTAAGGAAAAAAACTTACATTTAAATTCCCGTCAATGCAGCCTCATCAGTTTCCATCTGTAGCCTTGTCCATCATTGCAGCGTTGTCAGTGTCAGTGTAGCCTTGTGAGTGTCCATCTGTAGTCTTGTCCATCATTGCAGCCTTGTGAGTGTCAAACTGCAGCCTTGCCCCTGTGTCATTTGCAGAGCTGCCGTTTAAAAATGGCGCCACCACTCTCGGCGGGACTGCGAGTGCCGCCGAGAATGGCCGAAAGCCGCCGAGAGTGGCTGAAAGCCGCCAAAAGGCTCACAATCGGTGGTGGATTGGCGTATAACACGCACCCACGATTTCCCCCTGATTTTAAGGGGAAAAAAGTGTGTGTTATACGCCGATAAATACGGTAGATCCAGTGTTTGGTGGAGAGCTCCAGATCTGATTCTTCTTTTCTTCCTCTTTTTTTTTTTTCTTCGCTCTTCTTTCTCCTTTCTCTCTTATGCACATTGACTGCCTCTTCCTCTACTTTTCAACAGGAGTATTATACAGCCCTGGCCAAAAGTTTTCAGAATGACACATAATATTTTCACAAAGTCTGCTGCTTCAGTGTTTAGCTCTTTTTGTCAGATGTTACTATGGTATACTGCAGTAAAATTACAAGCATTTCATAACTGTCAAAGGCTTTTATTGACAATTACATTACGTTTATTCAAAGAGCCAATATTTGCAGTGTTGACCCTCCTTTTTCAAGACCTCTTCAATTCACCCTACTATGCGGTCAATTAAATTCTGGCCCACATCATGACTGTTAACACAAGTGAGAGGCGCAAAACCAATCTTGTAAACAATATACCTAGAGATGAAAATGCATATAAGGAGGTTAAACGATCTCCAATAAAAAGTCCATAACGCTAGCAAGGGGTTAATAACAAAGTACATCCAATAAGGGCAGCCACCTCAAGGAAGCAGAAGCAGGTTCGAATGAGCAACTGAAAAAAAGGAAGGAAAGGCGCCTCTAAGAGTAGGAGTATAAATGCTATAATGGCTCAAGACAAATGGCAACTTACAGAAGATGCATTAAAATGGGCGCATCTGTAGTAAAGGTAGAATTTCCCAAAGAGCTCCTGTCGGTGAACGTCCCGTTCAGCCGCCGACTCCCACCAGGTATATTGTGTCTCGCTGTCAGGAAGTCGGCCGTATGGTGGAATCGGTTCGAAAGTGAGGCTTGGGGCGCAGAGGAGGACGGCATGCAGTGATGACGTCACTGGAATGCAACGCGTTTCAGAGCGTGTGTACTGCGAATGGCCCGGCAGTCGCACTCCTTTTTCAAGCTGTCTGACAGCTTGAAAAAGGAAAAGTTAATTTATTTCAGTAATTCAATTCAAAAAGTGAAGCTCATATTTTATATAGATGTGTTATACACAGAGTGATATATTTCAAAGCATTTCTTTTTTTTTTTTTTTTTTTTTTTTTTAATTTTGATTATTGCTTACAGCTAGTGAAAACCCAAAATTCAGTATCTCAGAAAATTTAGAATATTACATAAGACCAATAAAAAAAGATTTTTAATACAGAAATGTTGGCTTACAGAAAAGCATGTCCATGTACAGTATCGTATGCACTTAAAAAAAACAAAATTTAAACTCCGCAGCTACAAATACTGTAGCTGCTGACTTTTAAAATAAGGAGACTTTCCTGTCCAGAGGGCCTGCGATGTCCTCACCCGAAGCTGACCCATCCCTTGGCTCCCGGGTGGAGGCGCCGGCATCTTCAGTAAGGGAATCAGGAAGTGGAGCATTGCGGTTTCACAGCCTGGTTCCTTACTGCGCATGCGCCAGTCGTGCTGCGCATTCTGAGTGGTCGCTTCTGTCTTCTGTGACCTGTGTGTCTCCCAGAAGCCAGCGGGGTGAGGGAGGAGGTGCCGGATGCGGCGTAGATCACCGTGGATACTTTCACCAGAAGTGGGAGAAAATACCTGGATTAGACAGGTATCTGCTCCCCCCTGAAAGGTGCCAAATGTGACACCAGGAGAGGGGGGGGGAACCGGATCAGCGGAAGTTCCGTTTCTGGGTGGAACTCCGCTTTAATACTTAGTTGGGGCTCCTTTTGTATAATTCACTTATCAATTCGGCATGGCATGGAGGCGATCAGACTGTGGCACTGTTGAGGTGTTATGGAAGCCCAGATTGCTTTGATAGTGACCGTCCGCTTAGCTGCATTGTTTGGTGTCTCATCTTCCTCTTCACAATACCCCACAGATTCTCTATGGGGTTTAGGTCAGGCGAGTGTTCTTGCCAATCAAGCACAATGATACCATGGTCAATAAACCAGGTATTTGGCATTTTGGCAGTGTGGGCAGGTGCCAAGTCCTGCTGGAAAATGAAATCCGCATCTCCATAAAGCTGGTCAGCAGAGGGGAGCATGAAGTGCTCTAGAGTCTCCTGGTAGAGGGCTGTGCTGACTTTGGACTTGATAAAACCACAGTGGACCAACACCAGCAGATGACCTGGCTCCCCAAATCATCACTAACTGTGTTGCATTTCATTTGGAAATCAAGGTTCCAGAGTCTGGAGAGGCACAGAATCCAAGTTGCATGAGGTCCGGTGTGAAGTGTCTACAGTCCGTGATGATTTGGGGAGCCATGTCATCTGCTGGTATTGGTCCACTGTGTTATCAAGTCCAAAGTCAGCACAGCCAGGGCCGGACTGGGAATGAAAACCAGCCCTGGAAAAAATGTCATACCAGCCCCATAGCATTATTATACCAGCCCAACAGCATAACGTCATTATTTTCTCGTTCATAAAATGGAAAACCATGCATTTTAAAGCACATTTAAAGAGTGCATTATATATAGATAAGACACATATAAAAGCACATAGGGCTTTATATATATATATATATATATATATATATATATATATATATATATATATATATATATATATATATATATATATTGTGTGTAAATTACAGGTAAAAGTGGAACAATCATCAAGAACAGTCCACTTATTGCTATGGTGATATATATTGCCAGAATAAGGAATAATCAAAGAACTTTACTTCACCTGGACACGGCGCATCTCCGATCGGCAGGAGGGCTCTGTGATTGGCCCTCCTGATCACATGACGGCTGTCTCGAATCACAGCTGTCATGTGATGTAAATAGAGAGCCGTTTTCTAGGCAATCGGCTCTCCTCTCCTCACACGGAAGTTGTCGGAGAGGAGAGCGGATCTCTGCAGCCGGCCAGTGATCAGTGAGTTTGAGCTGTTTTTTACAGCTTTTTACACATTGATCACCAGCCTACTGTCCCCACACATGTCCCAACACAATGTAAACACACAAAGTCCCCAAAACACTGTCCCCACACACATGTCCCCACACAGTAAAAACACCTGTCCCCCACATATGTAACAGTAAAATCATATGTCTCAATGATCATCTGCACACATGTCTGTGATCACCTGCGCACATCTGTGCATGATCATCTGCGTACATATGTCTGTGATCACACAAACCAACTATTATACACTTAACAGGATTTTTTTTACCAAAGACATGTAGCAGAATACATTTTGGCTTACATTTATGACAAAATTAGATTTTATTGGATTTCTTTTAAAATAGAAAGAAGAAAATTTTGTTTTGTTTTTTTCCAAATTTCCGCTCTTTTTTTCCGCTTATATCGCAAAAAATAAAAAACTGAGTCGTGAATAAATACCACCAAAAGAAAGCTCTATTTGTGTGAACAGCGTTGCATGACCGCGCAATTGTCATTGAAAGTGTGACAACGCTGAAAGCTGAAAATTGGCCTGGGAAGGAAGGGGGTGAAAGTGCCCAGTAATGCACACAAAAAAATAAAACAAATTGCCTGCACACCACTCTGTCCCTTAATGCCCACCTCCTTTTTATAGGGCACACAGTGTATAGGAATGTATAATGTAAAACATGGTGGGATTTCCCCACCCAGGGGAAATACAACTGGGCAGTGGTGGTGCGTCCATTGCACCCATCAATCTTCAATAGACAGATTCATGCATTGCAACTATTGTCGCTGCTGCCGCCCCCTATTCAGGTGTCCAGCCCCTTGTCGGGCATCGGGCATCTCAATTACAGCGGCATGGGTGTTTTTAGAAGTGCCCGATTAGAGCCGTCGGCTCTAATAGGCTTCCAAAGTGGTAAACAGCGGGCACACTGCTGTGCGTTCGCTGCTTTCACTGTGCTGTGTTAGGAAATCAAATAAATCGCTTCCCTAACACTGACCCGCCTCTCAGCCAATCAGGTGCACTGGGTCTGGTTACCTGTCACCTGATTGGCTGAAGCGACAGGCGCTGTGATTGGATGCCTATCGGAGGGAGCGTGGAGCAACGCGCTGACCTGAGACAGGTAAGTGCTGGGCGGGGGGGACACTGGCAGGATTTAATGGGCAATTTGGCAGCAATTGATGGGGCAAACTGGCAGCAATTGATGGGGCAAACTGGCGGCAATTGATGGGGCAAACTGGAGGCAATTGATGGTTACAGTGGCTGCGTTTGATGGGCAGAGTGGTAGCGCTTAATGAGCACAGTGGTGGCAATTTATGGGTACAGTGGCTGCGTTTGGTACAGTGGCAGCAATTGATGGTACAGTGGCAGCAATTTATGGGTACAGTGGCTGCGTTTGATGGGCAGGGCACAGTGTTGGCAATCTATGGGCACAGTGGTAGCGTTTGATGGTATACAGCTTTTCAAAGATAATCTGGCACTTGAACAAAACATGGAAGAGAGAAGAGAGGGAGAGAGCGGGGGGGGGGGGGCAGAGAGAGCGGGGGAGAGGAAGAAAGGGGGGGAGAGGGGGGGAGAGGAAGAAAGGGGGGGAGGGAGAGGGGGGGGGAGAGGAAGAAAGGGGGGGGAGGGAGAGGGGGGGGGAGAGGAAGAAAGAGGGGGGGAGAGGAGAGGAAGAAAGAGGGGGGGGGAGAGAGGAGAGGAAGAAAGAGGGGGGGAGAGAGAGGAGAGGAAGAAAGAGGGGGGAGAGAGAGGAGAGGAAGAAAGAGGGGGGGGGGGGAGGAGAGGAAGAAAGAGGGGGGGGGGGAGAGAGGAGAGGAAGAAAGAGGGGGGGGGGGAGAGAGGAGAGGAAGAAGGAGGGGGGGGGGAGAGAGAGGAGAGGAAGAAGGAGGGGGAGAGAGGAGAGGAAGAAAGAGGGGGGGGAGAGAGAGGAGAGGAAGAAAGGGGGGGAGAGAGAGGGGGGGGGGGGAGAGAGATTTTTAGTACCTTAATTCTTGTGCTGCAGCTGCACGGCTGGCCATTCACTTCTATTCTCCTCGTGCAGATAGTGGGCGGTGCTGGCGCCGCACGGGACGAGTCATGAAGGCAAAAATGAAGCAGCACGGCGTTCTCCTGCTCCTCCCCTCAGGCACACAGACAGAGGCATACTCTAGATGATGAGTGTGGGCGACGCGCCGGAACGGAGGAGACACAGTGACCAGTGACACAGCCATTGCATAGATAGTGCGGCGGCCGCCGCTGCTCTTTAGATTGCTGACACAGGCAGCCAGCCCAAGCTCCGAGGCAAAAGCGGCCCCAGCAGTACTTAGTGCAGCCAGCCTACCGGGATATTTCCCGGTATCCTGGTAGGCCAGTCCGGCCCTGAGCACAGCCCTCTACCAATAGACTCTAGAGCACTTCATGCTTCCCTCTGCTGATCAGCTTTATGGAGATGCTGATTTCATTTTCCAGCAAGACTTGGCACCTGCCCACACTGCCAAAAGTACCAATACCTGGTTTAATGATCATAGTATCACTGTGCTTGATTGGCCAGCAAACTGGCCTGACCTAAACCCCATAGAGAATCTGTGGGGTATTGTCAAGAGGAAGATGAGACACCAGACCCAACACGACAAAGACTTTTTATTCTTTAACTGTATGCCCTCCTGACTCCTAGAAAGTAATTTCTGGCTACTGATGTCCACATTATTTTAGTATGCCCATTGTCTTACCCTGTAATGGCTCATATGTGGCCATATATATGTGGCCATATCCTTGCTAATTTGCATAGAATTGTAATTTCCATGTTTTTTTTTTTTTCTCTCCAAGGATATGGATCAGTTATCCAGATGTACCCAGGCACTGGACCTGTTAGAGCTGCAACAGATTGCTTTGGTTTTCCGAAATCTTTCTACAAATCCCTGTATGAATTTCCTCTCAGTAAGGTGGAGAGCCTGATCTCTGGGACTTTCTCTGGCCACAGCCGTGTTTCTGCAGAGCGGGACTCTGTACAAGGTGGCGATGGGGAAAGCAATGGATCAACTGCCGAAAAAAAAGAACCTGCTCAGGACGTTGATGAAGAAGACTCTTGTCCTGTCACAGAACCCGAAGGCTCAGCAGACTCTAGCCAGCCGGAGAACCAAGAGGAGATGGAAGTCTCTGGTGAGGAGAGCAATGAGAGAGAGCAGAACCCCGAAAAGAAACAGATTGTAAGTGCCAGCTTGCCACAATGGACAGTGTTTCTTTTACAAACAGAATAACCCTAAAAGTGATACTGTCACTTTAAAGCTGAGCTTTAAGCCCACAAAAATCTGTGGTGCATGCACACCCCTAAATTCATTTGTAGAAAGGTTTTTATGTAACCTATCTTTTTTTTTTTTTTTTTTCCCCTTCCTGGTTTTTAGTAGGCACTGGTGACGTAGTAAGGGCCTCAGAGATGCCCACTGGGAAGGCTACATCACCAGTAATTTCCAGGAAGATCATGCCTGTTTTTGGCTCATGCACTGTTGAACAAACCAGATCTCACATGGTGCATGAGCGAGATCAGGCGCAAACATCCGCAATGGCCTGGCACGCAATAGGGAAGAAGCCAACCACCAATGATGCAATTTTTTAAAAACAGCAGTGCTGGATGTGGAGCTTAAATGTACCCAGTATAAGTACCTGACTTGCTGTCATCCTTCTGCAGTTCCTGCTCGGCAGAGTTTAAACTGCAAGAGGGGAGAAACCGCACAAGGAGCCAGTTGTGCTTCAGTGCTGACGGCATGTTGATAGGAAGAGAGCGTAGAATCAGACAAATGAACTCCTGTCTGCTGCTTCTCCTTTTACTGTCCAGTCACAGGATGAGATAAAGGACCTAGAAGTGCTGCTTAAAGCTGAAGTCTGGGCAAAAACATCAAGGCTTTACTAGATACCAATAAAGTACCTCCTAAAGATGTGTACCCCACTAGTGGTTGCTGCTTTAAAAAAAGTACTTGGCATCTGATGTCAGCACTGAAATTCTGGTGGTGAAACTGACAATCGCAGGAATAAAAGCAGGTACCTCACTGTTGCTCCTCAATTCAGAAAACCTCTTGTATTCTTTTCAATCACAACACCTTGTAATTTTTTTTTAAAAGGAATACAAGACTTTTTCTGAATGGGGGAGCTGCATACCGAGAACCTGCTGTGATTACTGTGCTGCAGCCCCGACTTTTGATTTATTTATTAGTTCACTAGTGACATTACTGCTGCAAGTAATTTTCATAAAAAAGCAGCAGCCACGAGTGGGATACACATCATTACAGGAATGTTTTTTGGTACTTGGCTATTGCCCCAATTAACTTTTTTTGTCCGCGTGTGAGCAGAAATACAAATCTTTTGGCAGGTAAAACCACTTCACAGATTAAATACCTATTTAGAATTTAGCTGTTTGCCTGGAGCTTTAGGCTGTGTTCACACTTATGAGATGCCAAAAATCACCTGCGATGTCTGTGCAATACGAATTTAGCCATACAGTTTGTATGGCTGAAATCGCATCGCATGGCATTTGCACCAAAATGCTGCAGGACCTTTTTTTTTTTTTTTTTTTTCCCCGCACTGAAATCAGATTGCATGGGTGTTTAGACCCATGCAGTCCGATTCCATCTTATTTCACAGTTTGCGCTGCGTTCTGCAAACCGATTTCATTAACTTTATATTGACACCCGCAGCGATTTGCACAGAGCAATGTGAACTGCCTGCGATTCACATGCGATGCGGGAACCCGCACAGGAACCGCTGTGGTTTACCACATCGCACCAGTGTGAACCGAGCCTTAAAGAGGAAGTAAACCCTGATGGGTTTTCTTCCTCTTTGTTTCCCTGCAAAGGTAAACCATAATGGGCTTCTATGCATCGCATAGTAGCCCATTATGTGTCACTTACCTGACACAGGAGACTGCGATGTCACCGCTGTCCCCTCTTCCACGAAGCGCTCATCTTCCTTCCGGTATCGCTGCTCCGGCGCTGTGACTGGCCAGAGCAGCGATGACGTCACTCCGGAACATGCGCGCGGCAGCCGTCAGTGACAGCATGATCGCCTTCACTAACGGCAAGCTCAGTACGCCTGCGCGCGCTGTAGACATTGGTGCCCGTTTTTAGAATATCTCCTTAACCGTGTAGGTTAAGGAGATATTTCTTGCACCTACAGGTAAGCCTTAATCTAGGCTTACCTGTAGGTTAAAGTGGTCCGTAAGGGTTTACGACCACTTTAAAGTAGAACTATAGGCAAAACTACTTTGTTTTTTTGTTTTTGATTTGCCTTCCTCTCCCATAGCCAAAACAGGAAGTGAGAGGAAATTTCTCCAAACCGAGAGAATCTCTGGTTGTCACCAGAACAAATGTCCCCATTTAGACTATTCCCCCTCTTTTCCAGTTCTGGGGACAACCCAAAAGTTCTGCATTTTAGTTATATTTTAAATAACTAAAACCTCAGCGTTGTAAGTGATAAAATATTTTAGCTTATCTGTATATCCTTCTCATTCTTATAAGTCTGTGTTCACGTGTCCAGTGCTGAGCTATTGAAAGCTTATTTCATTCATCTGTAAATCATTTTTGATTTTACAGTTCTTTTCTCTAAAAATGCTTTTTAGCCTTTTCCATCTGTCTCCTCAAAGGATAAGAAGGCAGCATTAGAATGAATGAATGCTGCTGAATTCCTCGGATGACAATAGGAAGATGAAAGCAGGGTTATTTGCATGCAGGGATAAGAATACCGTTCTCACTATTGTGGATTTGATTGTTTCTGTGTTTCTTTATCAACCACAGTTGTTGATATATTTGCTTTTTTTTTTAACCACCAAACTGTTATTCTTTCCAGCAAGGGTTGTAATTCACACACTTTTGCAACATTCTATAGCTAGGAGGGTGACCCCCAACACACACACACACACATTCATGAGCTATAGGTTCCTGTGTCACCCTTCAGCCACCCTAAAATGACCATCAATAATAAAAAGTATGGAGGAGGACACCACCACCACCACCCAATTCATTCCAGTACTTGAAAGTCAAAAACTTTGCAAAGTACTTCCACCACTCCACCCATTTCACTCAAGTACTAGAAAGTCAAAAACGATGCATAGCATTTCCTCAATCACCACCACCACCCACTTTATTCCAGTACTTTAAAGTCAAAAGTGATAGAGGCCAACCCAACGAGTACCATTCCCAGGTCTTGTCCCAGAAGACATGCCGTTAGTCTGTAGCCAGCGGGAAATTAGGATTTCACCCTCTCCATAAAGTGTCACACAAGGTTGCTTTTGCTCAACAACACAAAACTTTACTGTAACTAGGTTACTTGCAGTGTACATCCTCCTTTTTTTTTTTTTGCAATCTTGCACCCTATTCTTCATACGTAAAACTTCATTCCTCATCCCTTTCCTTCTGCTTCCAAGTTGGAGGTAGTCCTATTCACAGTCACTGCCATGGTGGCACCAATTTTTTTTTTTTTTTCTACAGTTGGTCATATACATATAAAAAAAAAAAAAACAGATGACTCACTCCATCCATGCTGCACAACGAGGATTGACGAATCTTCCACTGCGTCCATTATATTTTGACAGCTGTCCCCACTGGCTGTCAAAATACCAGAACAATGCCTTCATCTGACTGGATGCAGCTGCTGGTCCGGCAACAATTTTCCAACTGGCTTTGTTGATTTTCATTCGAAGGATGCTGGGTGTAGTGGTGCCGTCAGGGCCAACCACTGATCAAATTTAATCCGGTTCATCAGGAACCAGCGGAAATTTGCACAGTGTATGGCCATCTTAAGCTCTTATCTTCGATGGGCTATTCAGTGAGGCAAATGCACATTGTACACAGTGCTATCTTCAGGCCCATGTGTATATCCATTCTTTTTATAGAACGCAAAAAAAAAAAAAAAACTTTAATGAGATAAAAAAATAATGTGCAAATCTCATTGACTTTATATCTTTACTGCTGTTTGCTTGGTTGAATAATCAGTTAGGTTTTCCAACCGTGTATGTCTTCAGAAGAAAACCTGATTCGGATTCTTTTTTTTATATATATCTGTTTTAGGCAGTGGAGAAGAAGCGTAAACAGGATGAGAGGAGGAGGAGGGAATCCGAAGCCGCGGTCTTGTTGCAGAACAAAAATGCTGATGGGTGAGTTGACCACAGATTGATGTTTTATTAACTGAGAGCCATAAAAGCCTGGGGCTGGATGGATGGACACTCGTGAGTCTGGAGTGAATCTGTAGATGCCTTCAGACGTGTATGTGAATGTGATCAGTGAGTGCTAATATTAACCCAGTTCATATTCCTCACTATTTGAAACATGGCTATATTAATCTCTTCTCAGCCAGAGCGCTGAGTTCAAGTGGCTGCAAACTGATTTGGCAGATGTTGGGGCTGGGAGCGTCACTGACCGATGACCGGGGTTTAATACTCCCATCATGAATTGTTCATTTCTGTCTTTAGGGTTGAAAATATATTTATTAGCAATTTAACAAACAATACAAGGAACAACGTCTAAAGTTACAATCTAGTGACAATCACAAGCCAAAAAGTGTGTTGAGTCAGTCCAATGGCTATCGCCCACAGCTTAACTCTTATCGTCAAACAGTGTATTATTAGCATTGACGACTGTCACTTGGGACAAAGAGTAGTTCCGGCTGGAAGAGCCCTGTTGTCCATAATAAAAGTTGTGTACAAAATATTTTTAGAAAATAGGATAAAAAACAAAAAAGAAAATTAAGAGAAAAAGGGGGAAGCGACCCAAAAGAAAGTGAGAATTGGAAGAAAAAAGGGGGAGAGGAAGGAGGAGGAAACCGGGGAAGAGAAAAGATAGTCAGAGTAGAGCACAAGGGCTGCTGTGGGGACATTCGCAAAAAAGAGTTACCAGAGGACAGCGAGGGGGGACCCCGTGGCTACATGTCCCACCATCGGGTTGTATTTTAGGGTGGTTGCATCGGGGTCGGCAGCATGTTGGCAAGAGTATCAGAGGCGGAGAAGCGGAGCCAGATGGACCACAGTGCCTGGTATTTGTCAAAGGTGTTGTCAAGGGCCAACATCTCCATTCTCATGGTATCGTTCATAATCGAGACCCATCGTGACAAGGGAGGAGTGGTGGTTGTCTTCCAAAATGATGGAATGAGCTGTCTCGCTGAGGACATGAAAAAACGGAGGAGACTCCGTTTTTGTGATGTTATTGACCCAGGAAGCATTGAAAGAAGGGCAATCTTAGGGGAAGGTGTCAGAGTTTCATCATAAATGTTATTATAACATTCGAATACCTGATTCCAAAAGGGACGGATCCTCTCGCATTCCCACCAGACATGTAGATAAGTCCCTGTAGAAGAAATACATCGCCAACAAGAGGCTGGAGTGGATGGAAAAATTTTGTGCAATGTGGAGGGGTCCCCTGTACCACCTCGACAGAATTTTGTAGTTCTTTTCCTGAGAATAGCAGGATATAGTTGATTTGTGAGTAAAATGGAACGAGGTTTGCCAATCCGGTCGGGGGATGTCCTCTCCCAAGTCTGCAGACCACATCCTGGTATATGGTGGTAAGTCGTCATGTGTGAGAGCTTGTAGAAGACTGTATATAGTTGAGGGAAGGTGTCTGGAAAGGGAGCATAGCCGTTCAAATTCAGTATGGGAGCGGTGGATTTGGGAGGAAGAATGTAAGTGCTTTGTGAAGGTGGACAAATGGAGGGTGGTGGGCCAGTCATGGGAACCTGCTGGCGTAACCAGTGTCCCTTGCAACGGGTGTACAAAGGAGTGCGCTTGAGGCCAGTCAGGGTGTTTTAAATGGCCCCATTGTTGTCGCTCCTATGCCCTGGGGAAAGCGGGGTTATCAAACAAGGAGGACAGCGGGGAGGGGTCAGAGGACAGAATGGAGCATAGACCTCTATACATGTTACATGTATAGAGGTTACACATGTTACACATGAGTCTGAGAGAGGCGAGTGTAAGTGGTGAGAGAGAGGGCAGACGGACAAGGTCGGTTCTGTACCCCCAGAGAAGAGCCCAGAGGTCTCGAGTGCTAAGTCCTGTTCTATGGCGACAGAAGCCTTCAGGAAGGGACGGGGGAACCATTCCAGGATGCGTGCTACATGAGTAGCTTTGTAATAGGTCTCGTAATCAGGCAGCATTTCTATCTTTAAAGCTGAAGTTTCTAGGTGTATTTCATACTATTAATATATTACATAGGTTCATTGGACTGCTTAACCAAATCAGGTGCCATTCAGAGTACATTTTTGTTTACATCTTCTCAAGAAATGTGAAGCATTCTCCAATTGGACGAGCTGGAGAGTCAGGGTGGTGATGTCATGAACACCACATCATCCAATCAGAGAACACTTTGCATTCATTGAGAAAATGCAAAGTGTTCTCTTAATAGCACCAATGCCAAGCAACCGACCTCCTGTGTATGTAAACAGCAGGGCAGCCACTTGGCTCGAAACCCGAAGGCTAGCGTCACTTAATGTACATCCCTTAATGAGGCAAAAAAGGAAAACGAATGTTGTTCTGTTGTATCATTAATGCAGCTGTACCTTTTGTGACTATAGCATTTTAAGTGTACAGTATCTCACAAAATTGAGTACACCTCTCACATTTTTGGAAATATTTTATTATATCTTTTCATGTGACAACACTAAAGAAATGACACTTTGCTACAATATAAAGTAGTGAGTGTACAGCTTGTATAACAGTGTAAATTTGATGTCCCCTCAAAATAACTCTACACACAACAACAAAACAACAAAAGTGGGTACACCCAAATTGGGCCCAATTAGCCATTTTCACTCCCCGGTGTCATGTAACTTGTTAGTGTTACGGGGTTTTAGGTGTGAACGGGGAGCATATGTGTTAAATTTGGTGTTATCGCTCTCACTCTATCATACTGCTCACTGGGAGTTCAACATGGCACCCCATGGCAAAGAACTCTCTGAAGATCTGAAAAAAAGAATTGTTGCTCTACATAAAAATGGCCTAGGCTATAAGAAGATTGCCAAGACCCTGAAACTGAGCTGCAGTATGATGGCCAAGACCATGGTCGAACAAAGAAGTTGAGTGCACGTGCTCAGCATCATATCCAGAGGTTGTCTTAATGACTTAATGAAAGATGTATGAGTGCTGCCAGCATTGCTACAGAGGTTGAATGGGGGAGGGGGGGGTCATACGCCGCACACTGCATCAAATTGGTCTGCATGGCTGTCGTCCCAGAAGGAAGCCTCTTCTAAAGATGATGCACAAGAAAGCCCGCAAACAGTTTGCTGAAGACGCGCAAACTAAAGACATGGATTACTGGAACCATGTTCTGTGGTCTGATGAGACCAAGATAAACTGATTTGGTTCAGATGGTGTCAAGCATGTGTGGGGGCAACCAGGTGAGGAGTACAAAGACAAGTGTGTCTTGCCTACAGTCAAGCATGGTAGTGGGAGTGTCATGGTCTGGTACTGCCTGAGTGCTGTCGGCACTGGGGAGCTACAGTTCATTGAGGGAACAATGAATGCCAACATGTACTGTGACATACTGAAGCAGAGCATGATCCCCTCCCTTTGGAGACTGGGCTGCAGGGCAGTATTCCAACATAACGACCCCAAACACACCTCCAAGATGACCACTGCCTTGCTAAAGAAGCTGAGGGTAAAGGTATTGGACTGGCCAAGCATGTCTCCAGACCTAAACCCTATTGAGCATCTGTGGGGCATCCTCAAACGGAAGGTGGAGGAGCGCAAGGTCTCTAACATCCACCAGCTCTGTGATGTCGTCATGGAGGAGTGGAAGAGGACTCCAATGGCAACCTGTGAAGCTCTGGCGAACTCCATGTCCAAGAGAGTTAAGGCAGTGCTGGGAAATAATGGTGACCACACAAAATATTGACACTTTGGGCCCAATTTGGGCCCAATTTGGACATTTTCACTTAAGGGTGTACTCACTTTTGTTGCCAGCGGTTTAGACATTAATGGCTGTATGTTGACTACTTTACATTGTAGCAGAGTGTAATTTCTTCAGTGTTGTCACATGAAAAGATATAATAAAATATTCACAAAAATGTGTGGGGTGTACTTTTGTGAGATACTGTGTATTCTCATAGTGTTCCTTATTGGGGTAAGATAAGGAAAAGTCTTTAAAAAAAAATCCAAAAACCTAGCAACAGTGCAAAGTCTTATCTATATGCCTCAGTTTCCTTAGCAACACCACGCTAGATTAGAGCAACAAGGGATCAGATCTCCATTGGGTTATATTAGGTAAATTATTTTACACAAGAACACTATTCTAAAAGTAAGAACTTTTTTGCCGTCTTCATCGTGATGAATTCCAATAGCCATACCAGATCATATTCTATCACCATTCGGAATGAGATGGAGATACATTTTGTTCCACTCCTCTATGCAGATCCTCTCCAAGTCATTAAGGTTTCGAGGCTGACGTTTGGTAATTCGAACCTTCAGCTCCCTCCACATATTTTCTATGGGATTAAAGTCTGGAGACTGGCTAGGCCACTCCAGGATCTTAATGTGCTTCTTCTGGAGCCACTCCTTTGTTGCCTTGGCCGTGTGTTTTGGTCATTGTCATGCTGGAATACCCATCCATGACCCATTTTCAATGCCCTGGCAGAGGGAAGGAGGTTCTCACCCAAGGTTTGACGGTACATGGCCCCGTCCATCGTCCCTTTTGATGCGTTGAAGTTGTCCTTCCTTAGCAGAAAACCACCCCCAAAGCGTAATGTTTCCACTTCCATGTTTGACGGTGGGGATGGTGTTCTTGGGGTCATAGGCAGCATTCCTCCTCCTCCAAACACGGCGAGTTGAGTTGATGCCAAAGCGCTTGATTTTGGTCTCATCTGATCACAACACTTTTACCCAGTTCTCCTCTGAATCAGATGTTCATTAGCAAATCAGACAGGCCTGTGCTTTCTTGAGCAAAACCTTGCGGGCGCTGCAGGATTTTAGTCCTTCATGGCGTAGTGTGTTACCAATTGTTTTCTTGGTGACTATGGTCCCAGCTGCCTTAAGATCATTGACAAGATTCTCCCGTGTTGTTCTGGGCTGATTCCTCACCGTTCTCATGATCATTTAAACTCCACGAGGTGAGATCTTACATGGAGCCCCAGACCGAGGAAGATTGACAGTTATTTTGTGTGTCTCCCATTTGCGAATAATCTCACCAACTGTTGTCACCCTCTCACTAAGCTGCTTGGTGATGGTCTTGTAGCCCATTGCAGCCTTGTGTAGGTCTACAATATTGTCCTTGACATCCTTGGAGAGCTCTTTGGTTTTGGCCATGGTGGAGAGATTGGAATCTGATTTGCTTCTGTGGATAGGTGTCTTTTATACAGGTAACAAGCTAAGATTAGGAGCACTCTTTGAGAGTGCTTCTAATCTCCGCTAGTTACCTGTATAGAAGACACCAGGAAGCCAGAAATCTTGCTGATTGTGAAGGGATCAAATATTTATTTCACTCCCTAATATGCAAATCAATTTATAACTTTTTTGAAATGTGTGTGTGTGTGTGTGTGTGTGTGTGTGTGTATATATATATATATATATTGCTTGACTGTGTTGCTTATCCAGTTACTTGAGTATTTTCCGAATCGCGGACCTGGAACAAGTAGGCACATTAGGGATTCTCTGTACTCTCTTTTCAAGTATTAAAGATATTGGATCAGCATGGGAGCCAGGCAGCTAGCATTTCCTAGAAAAGAGGATGATGGCCTTAAAAAAATGGAAAAAATTATAAAAAGTGTGGCGCTAAGCATATAAAAGTGAATATACAGTATATATCATGAACGAAAATCATGAACTTGCATCACTGCAAAAAAACACATATTGTTGAACATGGTTCTGGTGGTCCTACCCACATATTGAAAATTACATGGACACATTAGCAAATACGTGACATATCTAGTGTCACAGGTGATCAGCTATCTAATCTCCTATTCATCCCCCGTCATCACTGAGGAAAAAACAGAAGTTTTCCTAGTTTTGTCCCGAGTGGTTCTGCATGCCTTACGTCTTCTACATTTGTAAAATCCTGTTCTATCCAAAAAGGTGGGCGGTCTTTTAGGAGGCCAAATTACATCATATCATATTGCGCAACGCTGGGACCCTCCTATAGATAAACTTAGGTTTGCTGGGAAGAATTTTTTTGAGTGTATGATCTTTCTGCAAAATTGGGCAGTGTGTTTTGAATATATTTTCTACTTTTCTTTATATTGAAGGTGAAAACCTGAGATGTACGCAAGGTTGTACTGCCCGCACCCCCCCACCCCCCGGTTCTTTAATTATGAGTTTTAAAAGAGTGGGACGGTGATTTTGCCTGACTTATTCTCTCGTATATTCCAGTTGATGTTTGCTGTATCCTTTCTCCATAAATCTGCCTATAAGCATGTTAGTCTGGGCCATATAGTCTTCCTCTTTTGCACAATTACTTTTGATTCTGAGAAATTGGCCCTTGGGAATTGCTCTCATCCAGTTTGGGTGGTGACAACTACGAGTGGAGATGTACCCGTTCCGATCGGTGTCTTTGAAATGGGTACTAGTCCCCAATCTAAATCCTTCCTTCTAGATCTCTGAATCCAAAAATTGAATACAAGATGGATGGCACATGCTGGTAAATTTTATACAATACTTATTACGATTCATATTATGTAGAAATACTTCTAGTTTGTGATCCCTCCCATACGATGAATACATCATCTATGTATCGTAGGTACGTTTTTAGTTGGTGCCATTGATTTGTGAAGATGCTTCCTTCTTTCCATTTGTTTAAAAATTTTTTAGCAACACTCAGTGCATATCTTGCCCCTAATAGCCACCCCTTTCACTTGATTATAGAAGTCACCGGCATGCCAAAAGTAATTAATGGTCATTGCCATATCCAAAGCTTCAACAAGAAATTATATTTGGGAGGTCTTAAGATTGGGATATTTATGTAATGCCCGTAGAGTGGCACTAAGAGCATCCTGTTTCTTCCTTTTTTTTTTTTTTTTTTTTTTTCCACATCAGCAATCTTTTAGAGAGTTTTTAAGTCAGCTGCGTCATTTACGCTGCGCCCCCTCTCTTTTTCGCATCATTGTGGCTTAAAGAGCATTATACTAATTTTAATACAAAAACTTTAAGGTGCATTTTCTCTTTCCCTTATAACCCCTGAAAATACAATATTTACTTATATTTACTTATCTATTTTTCTCCCCTCGTCCCCCCTCCCCCACAAAACAAAACAAAAAAAAAAAAGGGGGGGGAGAACAAGATTTAGATTTGTCCTCCCTCTCCTCATCCCTCTCTCTCTTCCCCTCAAGCATCCATAATTATCACGTATCTTTCTGTATTCCTATACTCAAGCCATTTTGCCCACGTCTTAATATATTTATCTCGTCGCCCTTCCATCGAATGTCTTGCTTCTTCCATTCCTCTAACCCATTCTACTCTTGTTATCCAATCCTTCATCCTTGGGGTTTCTATGTCCTTCCAGTGACACGGGATCAGTGCCTTGGCTGCGTTTAAGAGGAATGGGATTGCTGACTTTGTGTATTGGGGGATCTCTCTTTCCGTGTCATGAAACATGCACGTCCAGGGGTTTTTATTAACCTGCTCCCCTGTTATCTGTTGTATTCCATCTAAGACTTCTCCCCAATATTTCTGGACTTTAGGGCATTCCCACCATAAGTGGGCAAGAGTCCCAACTTTTCCACATCCCTTCCAACAGGTTCGAGGGGTCTCCTTATCGTATTTATGTACCTTTTGGGGTGTCCTATGCCATCTTGCTATCATTTTATAGGCCATTTCATATGTCCGAGAGTCTTTTGCCGTTAAGTACACCATCTTTAGGATCTTGTTTCTGCGATCTACACCTTCTAGCCCCCCTATTTCCTTTTCCCACTTCTCCAGAAAGGTGGGATAACCTTTGCTCGCTTCCCTCCTTATAATGTTGTATAATTTTGAGATACTTCCTTTCACGCACATTGGGGAGCTTAATAATTTTTCTATGGGCCTTAGCTGATCTTTTCCTCTCAGTGGTTGTGGTAGTGAACGTGTAAAATGCTGTATCTGGGCGTACCTCCATTTATCTAGTGGTTTGTTCCCCCAGGCCTGTGTGATTTCAGTGTAAGTGTATAATTTATTTCCTCTCATTACATCTTGAAGTTGTATTGTATCTTTTTTTGCCCATCTCGTGAAATATATATATTCCTCCTTCCCCGGTAAAAAGTAATCCATGTTTAATAGTGATAATAAAGGTGAGTTAAATTCCCAGTGGCAACTCTTGCCTACCCTATCCCAGATTCTAAAAGTGTTTCTAGTCAAAAAATTAGCTCTATCACCCAAATCCCTATATTGTGGTGGGTTCCATATTCATTTTTCCCTTATCGTCTTTCAGGACAGCACTTGAGAGAGTGACTCCTCCCCTTGCCAACAGGAAACACCTCTTCCACCAAACTTTAAAAGGAGGCTCCTTTCCACACATTGTCAGTTTTTGTGTTTCCTCCGGAGGGAACACTTCGTGGGGAAGTCAGGGCTCTCAGGTGCTGTCCTGGGAGCTCAGGTTTCCTGGTTTTTTTCATCAAACACTTTTTACCTCATGAGAGCTGTTCCTCCCATTCCACAGCTGAGGTGAAGTGCTGCTGGCTGGGCTCCCTCTCCCTCTTCATATGGGCTCAGGGTGAGTCCGACTGTCGTGGGCATCGCTCCTAGGCGGCGGCAAGACAGGCGGTGGCCGTTTACTATATTTTTTTCTCAGGTCCACCGCCTGTTGCTCATTGCACCGCCGCCATATTGGGGATGGCAGCAGGGCTCCATCCGCCAGAAGTGAGGCATCCGGAGGGGGCGGCGCCCACGGAACAGGCGTGCGGCGTCATTTCCGCCGGAAATCGCAGAGGGAAAGGGGAGGAAGCGCTCCTCGATGGAATCGATGGCGGCAGCGAGTGGGACAGGCACAGGCACCAGCAAGGCCCAGGTAAGGTGCAGTTGTATACTGTCTTCCCTGTACTGTGGGGTCTCTCTCTCTCTCTATCCCCCTCCCCCCCGGTGGCAGGGGCCTGTCTGGGCACATAAAGCAGTTAGCTCTTACTGTGCACCTGTGGTGAGCATCCTTGGGTATAGGACAGGTTGTCTCACTGGGATGGTTTCTTCTTTTGTCTCATGGCAGGCCAAGAGCTCTGATCCAGTGGCAAAAAGAAAATGTCCTTCATGTAAATCCAAGCTACCTGAAGGATGGAAGAAGACGTTATGTCAAGCTTGTATTGATTTGCTAGTTAAAGAAGAAGCTTCTTCCGCTTGCAGCGACTTGATTGCATCAGTTAAAAAGGAACTTGATGCGACTATTCAATCATTTCGCTCTTCCCTAGCAAACCCATCCCTGAGTCAGCCTACTACCTCACAGTCCTCCCAAGGCTCACTTATAGTCCCGGTGATGGAGACTGAGGCATCTCCTACCCCAGAGGGACATTCCCCCTCTCAATCTGAGGATTCTGATGAGGGTGAGGAAGGAGAAAATTTACCTTCAAGATTTAAATTGTCTTTAGAACAGGTAGATGGCCTGTTAAAAGCAATCTATACCACACTGGGTCTGGAGGAGGAAAGAAAGGAGTTATCTCTGCATGATAAAATGTATGCAGGGCTTAGCGAGCACAAAAATCGCAATTTCCCAGTACACTCTGTTATTTCTGAAGCTATTAAGAAAGAGTGGGCAGAGCCAGAGAGAAAGCCTTTCTTTCCCAAAGCCTTAAAAAGGCGTTTCCCTTTTGATGAGGATCCAGCGGCGGTTTGGAACAAAAACCCCAAACTAGATGCCGCGTTTTCCCAGGTCTCGAGGTCTACAGATTTGGCATTCGAGGACATGGGGGTGTTGAGAGATCCCATGGATAAAAGGATGGACCAGCTACTAAAGAGGGCTTGGCAATCCATCATGGGAAATCTTAAACCTACTATGGCAACTACAGTGGTATCCAGAAATATGGAGTTCTGGTTAGAGCAACTTAAGGCCCATATCTCAGCAGACTCACCAAAACAAGAAATTTTGGATTCATTTTCAACTCTGTCTGCCGCTGTCGCATTTATATCGGATGCTTCAGCGGAATCAATTAAAATGACAGCTAGATCTGCTGCCCTAGCCAACTCAGCCAGAAGGGCTCTGTGGTTGAAAACTTGGCCGGGGGAAGCGGCATCCAAAAACAAGCTGTGTGGGATACCGTTCCTGGGTGACTTGCTTTTTGGACCTGATTTAGATGCGGTTCTAGATAGAACTGCTGATAAAAAGAAGTCTTTTCCCATCAAAAAGAAAAAGCAGCCAGTTAAACGGTTTTTTCGTTCCCAAAGGGCTCAAGAACAAACCAAACCCCAGGAGAAAAGAAAAAATTGGGCATCGCAGAAGGGTAAAGGCAAAGGAAATGTCCTTTTCCATCCTCCTGCAGCCTCCGGTAAAGCACAATGACTTGTGCGTACCAGTGGGGGGAAGGCTTCAAAGTTTCCTTCCCCTTTGGGCCAGCATGACAGAAAGTCTATATATTTTGGACATGCTGTCCCAAGGTTACAGGATAGAGTTTTCGGATCGCCCGCCAGAAAGATTCTTTGTAACAAACCTACCAAGGGATCTAACAAAGGCTCTGGCCATGAAGAACCTTTTAAAGGATCTGAGGCACCAGAGGGTAGTGATACCAGTATCCCCAGAAGAACAGGGTCAGGGTTTCTATTCACACATCTTTCTGATAAGAAAACCATCCGGAAACTTCCGTCTTATCCTCAACCTAAAACCCCTGAACAAGTCAGTCCTATACAAAAAGTTTTGTATGGACTCTATTTTCACGGTCAGAAACATTCTGACAAAAGATTGTTTTATGGCATCAATCGATCTGAGGGATGCTTATCTTCATATTCCTGTAGCACCTCAGTCCCAGAAGTTCCTGAGGTTTGCGGTGAATATGGGCAAGGAGATTATACATCTTCAGTTCAGGGCCCTTCCCTTCGGCCTGTCGTCAGCTCCTCGTATTTTTACGAAGATAATGGCGGAAGCTCTCGCCCCTCTTCGACTCCAGGGGATTGCGGTAATTCCATATCTGGACGACCTCCTCTTTTTTGCCCCATCCAGGGAAAAGTTGCAGGAGGATTTGAACAGATCCCGCAGTCATTTGGAGTCACTAGGGTGGATACTGAATGTTCAAAAATCAAATTTCATCCCAGCTCAGCAAGTACTGTTTCTGGGTTATTTGATAGATTCAGTGGAGCAAAAGATTTTTCTCCCAGAAGAGAAAAAGATCAAGGTCCAAAGGGTAATAACGGCACTACAAACAAATCAACTGATTTCAGTCCGAAAGGTTATGTCGGCTCTGGGGACATTAACCTCTTCAATGCCAGCCATCCAATGGGCAAGGCTGCATTTCAGGACTCTCCAGAGGTTCCTTCTAAGGACATGGAACCACAGGACGGAGAGTTTGGATACAAAAGTAAAGATTCCCACCAGAGTCAAACGTTCACTTTGGTGGTGGAAAAGTCAGGTGGTACTGCAAAGAGGTCTTCTTTGGTCTTTTCCGACCGGGAAAGTGGTCACAACAGACGCCAGTTTGCAGGGATGGGGGGCCCACATGGGTCAAGCCTTAGCGCAGGGAACATGGTCCCAGTTCGAGGCCCAAAGATCCTCAAATTGGAGAGAGCTGAAGGCAGTTGCCCTAGCATTAGCTTTCTTCTCTCAAAACCTCATAGGTTGCCATGTCCAGATTTTGTCGGACAATGCCACGGCCATAGCCTACCTGAACAAACAGGGAGGCACAAGAAGCAGGGCCCTTCATTTACTGTCAGTAGAGATTCTGGAGTGGGCGGAGAACCACTTACTATCTCTATCCGCAGTCCATCTAAAAGGCACATTGAACGAAGTAGCGGATTATCTGAGCCGACAAAAAGTTCAGGAATCAGAGTGGAGTCTGAACAGGAAGGTGTTTGCATTAATCACCAGTGTTTGGGGCCTTCCGCAGGTAGATCTGTTTGCTTCAAAACAAAACACGCAGCTCCCGAATTTTTTCTCCCTTCAGAGAGACATTTGCTCTCAGGGGATAGATGCTCCGGCACATCCGTGGGATTTTCACCTGGGGTATGCTTTTCCTCCATTTCGATTAATCCCTCTAGTGTTGAGGAAAATACTGGAAGAGAGAGTATCAATCATTTTGATTACTCCATATTGGCCAAAGAGAGCTTGGTTTTCCACGATTCTGCAGTTGGCAATCAAACCATGTTGGCATCTCCCGCTCAGTCAGGATCTGTTGATTCAGGGGCCAGTGCTTCATCCAGGGGTAGACAGGTTAAAGCTCACTGCCTGGTATCTGAGGAGCAATTAATGAGAAGCAAAGGCTTTTCAGAACGTTTAACTGCTACGTTGCTTTCCAGTAGGAAAAAGGTACCAGGGATATTTACGCCAAAGTATGGAAAGTCTATGTTTCTTTCTGTCATTCCGAACATAGGGGGGTTAAAGACCTAGTTTCAGTGCTGGAATTTTTGCAAAAGGGTGCAGACAAGAATCTGGCGGTCAGCACTCTTAAGGTGCAGGTGGCTGCCTTGGGAGTTTATCTGGAGAGATCCTTATCTTCAGAAACTCTGATCATGAGATTTTTCAAAGCACTTTCCAGGTCGAGACCGGTACCGGTGAAGCATTTCCCAAATTGGGATCTCTCGGTGGTTCTGCAGGCCCTGGCAAAAGAACCATTTGAGCCTTTACAGGCCATATCCCTAAAGAATTTAACTTTGAAGACTATTTTTCTGGTCGCAATTACTTCAGCAAGAAGGATTAGTGAACTGCACGCCCTATCAGTAAAAGAGCCTTTTTTGTCAGTTTTTCCTGATAGAGTTGTCCTTAAAGTAGATCCGGGGTTTTTGCCAAAAGTGGCAAGCTTTAGTAACAGGTCTCAAGAGATTACTCTACCAACCTTTTCTGCTAACCCTTCGGGTGCAAAGGAAGAGCAGTTTCACAATTTAGACGTAAGACGTATCCTATTACAGTATTTGGAAGTAACGGGAGGGTTTAGAGTTTCAGATTCATTATTTGTTCTTTTCTCTGGAAATAAGAAAGGCCAACAAGCATCAAAAGCATCATTGGCTAGATGGCTTAAGACAGCTATTTCTGTAGCCTATTCTCAAATGGGTTTATCTTCCCCGCTGGGAATTAGGGCTCATTCAACAAGAGCCCAGGCCACTACATGGGCAGAAAGAGCTGGTGCCACCCCAGATCAGATTTGTAAGGCGGCTACGTGGTCAAGCTACTTAACGTTTGTCCGTCATTACAGACTGGATCTCCTGTCAGCAGGTGATCAGGCTTTTGGCAGAAAGGTTCTGCAGGCTGTGGTCCCTCCCTAGGGGGGTAAGTCTCTATTATCCTCTCAAGTGCTGTCCTGAAAGACGATAAGGGAAAATTCAAGTTAGACTTACCGGTAACTTGTTTTCCTTGAGTCTTTCAGGACAGCAGCATCCCGCCCTATTGTTTTTTCATATATATACTGTGACTAATCATATCTCGATTATGTGTTCCAGTTTGGGGCCGGAGGTTCTCTACTACTACTGACAATGTGTGGAAAGGAGCCTCCTTTTAAAGTTTGGTGGAAGAGGTGTTTCCTGTTGGCAAGGGGAGGAGTCACTCTCTCAAGTGCTGTCCTGAAAGACTCAAGGAAAACAAGTTACCGGTAAGTCTAACTTGAATTTTCTATATCCACCCCACTCAGTGTTACTTCTATGTTCACCCAACTTTTCTCCTGTTTATTGTGTAACCAGTCAGTTATCCTAGCCAACACAACCGACTGGTAATATTTTTTTAAATCCGGTGCACCTAACCCTCCCATTTCTTTATCCTTCGTTAAAGTGTCATATGCTATCCTAGGGTGCCTACGTGCCCATATAAATCTCACCATTAAGGATTGCAATGTGGCAAAAAAATTAGGGGGGATTTCTATTGGGACCATTTGGAAGGTATATAATAACATGGGTAGCACAAACATTTTAATTGAATTTATCCTGCCGATCCATGACAGGGCTTTGTATCTCATCCTGCCTAATAGGTCTTTAGTTTTGTTAAGTAGGGGGATATAGTTAGCGACAAATAGATCCCTCGGTGAGGGTGGTATTTTTATACCTAAGTAGGCCATTTCCCTCCTAAGAGCATCCTGTTGACCAATGTTGGTATAAAGAGATTCCACATCAACTGTAACCAGTAATGTGTTCTCTCCTAACTACATCTCCCTAATTTTATTAATAAGCTTCCTACTGTCTTTAAGGTAAGCTTTGCCCATCGTTGCAATGAGTTGTAGAAAAACATCGATGTATTCCCCAAGTCTAGAATATATAGAATCAATACCACTGACTATGGGTCTACCTGGGGGGCTGTTTTTTTTTTTTTTTTTTTTTTTTGTACAATGTATCTTCAGGATTTGCTATACCACTGGAATTTTTGGAACTTTGAGTAATATTTAGGTTCTTTTTTGTTAAGTGTTCCCATTTTGGAACCTTTATCAATCAGCTTAGAAAGAGATATATTCTATCTACCATTTGGGTCGCCCGGAAGTTATTTTCAAAGTGGTTGAGTCCTTCAATATTCTTTGCATTTCTGCAATTTAATCCTCCCACTGGCTTCCACTACTGGCAATCACAGCCAGTAAGCCAATGAGAAGGGAGCGGAGGATGGGCATGGTCAAAGGTGAGTGGGCTGGAGTGCTGCCTGGGGACCGGAGAAGAGGAGGATCGGGGCTGCTCTGTGCAAAACCATTGCACAGAGCAGGTAAGTATGACATGTGTTTAAAAAAACTGAGCCTTTAATACCACTTTAACTAGTTTATTATTTTCTTATTGGATTCTTCAATCAACTCTTCACTGTCTTCTAATACCACAGATGGAAGCATTGCATCTGGATCAGTTCAACCTCAGTAAAAATTTGGGAGCCGTATTAGAATCGTGCATCGTGGGGACGGGCAGTAATGTTGCTTCAGGCAGTGGGTCCTGCACAGACAGTGACCCTAACATCTTGTGCCACATGTGTAGTATAAATAACATTTTACCAATATACCCCATTCCCTTATTCAATAGGAGCACTAGGAAAGTCCAGTGGTGGGTCACAGAACAGTTTCCAGCCCATAGTTGAGTTCTTCTGCTCTACACCCATCTTCTTTGGCAGCACAGTCTTCTAGTTGTATCAATGTTTGTAGAAGACAAGCCAGGAACCATCTATTGCCTCTGCCGTATATTTGACTTCTTTTGTTTTCAACCATGTTCTTTCTTTTCAGGTTAATTATAGCCTCCCGCTTCCACCCTGCTCCCCTGCTCCTCACATTGCTAGGCTTTGTTTCTCCATCCAGACCTTTTGTTGTTTACTGTCAGTATAAAGAGGTAAGAACTCCGGGCATATTCTTTGTACTTATTCTTGAGCAGCTTTAAGATTTTTATCTGTTTTTTTTTAAATCTTGTAAATGTGATTTTTTTTTTTTCGTTATGAAAGTGTCCTTCTGCTGATATAGCCTTACGAATGTGCACATTTTCCCTACACGATACAGTTAGTCATACCATACTTTACACAATATTGCTATAAATTAGTCATCTGCCATATTCTCTGTAATGAAAGCCGCTTTGGACAATCTGTGCTTCCTTCACTGTTGCAGCAATGACCTTTGGTTTATATCTGCGCAGCTTAACAGTGATTATTGTTTTTGCTATTAAAAAGGTTTCAATGATGCAAGAAATTTATAAACCCACTCTGGACCATGGATAAAGTTAAAGTGATTATAAAGACTGTCATTTAAAAAATAGAATAAATAACAAACATGTTATACTTACATGCTCTGCAATGGTTTTGTACAGATCAGCCCCAATCTTCTTCTTTTTGGTTCCCCTGTCAGCGGTCCTGGCTCCTCCCCCCTGCTAAGTTTCCCCAGTAGCGAGCCTCTGTCCCTGCTGAAGAAAAGCATCCTCACAATGTGATGCTGTCACCACCATGTTTCACAGTGGGGATGGTGTGTTCAGGGTGATGTGTACACCTTCTTCCACATGTTTGCTGTGTCCCCCACATGGCCTCTTGCAAACGGGACTTCTTATTGCTTTCTTTCAACAATGGCTTTCTTCTTGTCACTCTTCCATAAAGGACAGATTTGTGGAGAACACGACTAATAGTTGTCCTGTGGACAGATTCTCCCACCTGAGCTGTGGATCTCTGTAGCTCCTCCAGAGTTACCATGGGCCTCTTGGCTGCTTCTCTGATGAATGCTCTCCTTGCCCGGCCTGTCAGTTTAGGTGGACGGCCATGTCAGGTAGGTTTGTAGTTGTGCCATACTCTTTCCATTTTCGGATGATGGATTGAACAGAGCTCCGTGAGATGTTCAAAGCTTGGGATATTTTTTTTATAACCTAACGCTGCTTTAAACTTCTCCACAACTTTATCCCTGACCTGTCTGGTGTGTTCTTTGGACTTCATGATGCTGTTTGTTCACTAAGGTTCTCTAACAAACCTCAGAGGGCTTCACAGAACAGCTGTATTTATACTGAGATTAAATTACACACAGGCGGAATATATTTACTAATTAAGTGACTTCTGAAGGCAATTGGTTCCACTAGATTTTAGTTAGGGGTATCAGAGTAATGGGGGCTGAATACAAATGCACGCCACAATTTTCACATATGTATTTGTAAAACATTTTGAAAACCATTTATCATTTTCCTTCCACTTCACAATTATGTGCCACTTTGTGTTGGTCTATCACATAAAATCCCAATAAAATACATTTAAGTTTTTGGTTGTAACATGACAAAATGTGGAAAAATTCAAGGGGTATGATTTTTTTTTTTCAAGGCACTGTAAGCCCTGATGAAGGGGGACCTTGAGCCCCCGAAATGTGTTGGCTGCTTTTTACATTGTACTCCTGACTTTTAGTACGAGCTGGAGCCGAAGGCTGTGCAATGATTCCTGGCTCCTTCAGAGCAGATGCCAATGAGCCGTGCTGGTCAGCGGAGTCCGAGGCCAGAGCCCAAGCGAAGCGGTCCAGTTTCTTCACTGTTTTTCTGCCCGTCTTTAGTTTGAGAGCGTGGAGGCAGTGGGCCGGCGCCATCTTGGGAGCCTGGGGCCTCTCTGTTCTTCTCTTTCATTCTTTATCGCTGTAGTGACCGGTCCATGTTTCAGGGTAAGCCCCGGGAATGAGCCGCTGGTAGTGAGAGAAGATACAAGGGCAAAGCCAGGTCCCGGTAAGAGATGTCCCAGCTGATATATATGTTTCGGCGGGAGCAGAGGAAGCAGTTGTCCGTTTATATGGAAAGCCTATCCACACCTTCCGTGCTTCTGAGTTTTAATGGAATATCGTTGAATCTGGACCTCTTGGCAGTGGTGTGGCGCTTCAGTTTCACTTCCTATTACATTACCCTACAAGCCAAGGAGACGGTGGAGATCATCTGGGGTGTCGAAGCCGCCTGTCCATGAACCAGACCATTTACGCCAACAGCTGATCTAGCGCGATCTTTTCACTTTCCTCAAAAGATATCCATCCAGGATTTCTCTGTTTTTTGTTTTTTTTTTTTTTTTTTTGTTTTTTTTGGAGTCCCTCTCCAATTGCGCTCTTCATAATCGAAAAGAAATGATCAATCCAAGGAAAGCATAAAGCCCCCCCTTTTTTTTTATGACTTTAGCAGATGGGTCAGAGACTGCTGTAGGAGTCCTCAGGAGATATAAATAATGTCAGTAGTTTTAACCTTTTATTTCACTCTCTGAAATATGCAATTTGTGTGGACAGATTTCACAAGTTATCATGAAATGTTAACCCTAATTGGTTGCGGAGTGCAACAAATAGATTTTCCTTTGCTGCATTCTCAACAATAAAGCAGACATCTCCCTTAAGTACCATTAGTTCCTAATAGTTCTCATCTTTTCAATGGCATGTTTTCACTCCTTTATTTAAAATGTGTTTGTCAGACGTCTTCAAGTGGCACGACCTCTGATCGCAGTGATTGTAGACAGAATGTTTTATATTAGGCTGTCAGCTCTTCACACAATATGCCTTTTTTTTTTTTTTTTTTTTTTCCCCCAGCCTCTACTTGAATGCTATACGAAGCTCCGAGAAAGAGGCGGTGTCATTAATCTCAAGCTGTCAGAGACTTGGTTGAGGAATTACCAGGTAATAAACAGTTTCTAATAACATATTGATCAATGTGAAGTATTGCTGTCTCACAACAGAAGTCTAGAGAGCTGCTATTGTGTTCATTCAGAGGAGCCTGTATGCCCTCCACATTTAGTGAAGAGGATTGTAGGCTAAAGTGGGACTGACCAGAATAAGATCTATTTTATTATGTTGAAGCATTTGTGGGTGTGCATACCATAATGTCATCGATTTTTATTTATATTTTGGGAATCAGAAAAGCTGGTACTTGCACAGAGTGGAGGGACTAATTGCTACAGTAGAAATATGTCTGCGTTTTGTCGCCCTTAAATTGGAACCATGGCCAGACTGCAGACATTAAAGTGGTTGTAAACCTAGTTACACCACTTGTACCTCCAGGTAAGCCTTTAAGACTTACCTGTAGGTACTGGAAATATCTCCTAAATCTGCATGGCTTAGGAGATATTTACCATATACGCTTGCTCTGGCTTTATCGGCGCATGCGCACTAAAGAAAGGGGCATGTTTCTTTAGGACCCGTGCCGTAACCATTGGCTCCCGCACGCATGAGTGACGTTGCACAATTCCGGCCAGTCAGAGCCCGAGTCCACGGAAGGAAGAGGGGTGAAGATGGACGCAGACAGCGCGGGCTTCGTTTGCAGGTAAGTGCAACATAACGGACTAGTATGCGATGCATACTAGCCCATTATGCTTTTACTTTGCAGGGGAATAAAGAGGAAGTAAAACCCATCAGGGTTTACTTCCTCTTTAAAGCAGAAGGGCCAAAACATTTTTGGCCGTAATTCTCCTGGGGATCACAGGAGTTGCACTACGTTCTGCATTTCTGTGGCCCATATTCAGCCAACAGAGGGCCAAGGTCTGCTGTCAGCTGACATCACACAGCCGGTGAAGGCTCTGAAGAGATCCCAACTTTTATAATCCGGATCCACCCAGATGCCTGACTGGCAGCTGGCTCAGCCTCTCAGCATGCTGTTCCAGTGAGCGCTGGAGGGGACAGAGCAGAGAGCCAGTGACTGATAGTCACCGGTTCTCTGCTCACTAAAGACTGAGAACTGTCCAATCAGTGGCCTTTGCTCAGTTTTCAGTGTAGAGGAACAGATGCAGGATTGGATCGATGCTGCTTCCACCTAGGTGACTATGTATGTTTTGTTTAAATCCTGAACTTCTCTTTTGAAGGAAAAGTATGGGAAAGCAAAAATGTATAGTAAATATTACTCTAATGCTTCCATGCCTTTTCTTCCCTTCCTCAGTCCTATTGTTTGTGCAATATGGGCACTTGAAGGAAGGAACCAGTAACTGTCCATTCTGTTTGAAAGTTTAGAGGGGGTGAATACAACTGCAATCCGTCCCATTTTTTTCAGTCCCTTCTTCCCTCTGACATGCGGCCACCCTTGGTGAATGGGCACATACCTCAGCAGCAGAGTGTGCATGCTTTTCACGTGCCTCCACTTCTATGGCAACATAACACCATACTAAACCCAGGAAGCAGAGCCAGCGTGACAAGTTGTGCACTCTCTATACCTCCAGCAGCTCTCCTGTCCTGTGTTGTCAGCTTGTGTCCTTTCTCCTCTGATACTCCATGGGCTCCGATTTCCCCGCCCCCCCCCCCCCCCCCCCCCCCCCCCCCCCCCATGTGCATGGGTCCTAAATCGGGTCTCAGCACTCTACTCTTCCTGCTCTGTTTTTGTATTGGGTATTAGGAGGCTGGCAGGCTACCAACTCGCTGTTGGAAGAGGGGAACATAGGCTACTGGGAGAAAATAAAAATGTTGACAATAAATTTCTCCAGAGTGCCCGCAGCTTCAGGGTGCAGGTTGTTTATTGACCGTTAACGTGAGGCTTTTAGTATCCATGGGGGTCATTTACTAAAACTGCATGGTGCTAATCTGGTGCAGCTCTGCATAGAAACCAATCGGCTTCCAGGTTTTATTGTCTAAGTTGTATTGAACCAGCTGAAGTTAGAAGCTGATTGGTTAATATGCACAGCTGCACCAGATTCTGAGTGCTCCAGTTTTAGGAAATCTCCCCCCATATGACCTAATCCCAACTATTAATACAGTGTATACCAGGGCTTCTCCACCAGGGTTCTTCTCAGATAAGTTCCCACTGACACCTTTGATCTTTTTAGCTATCTGTAAGTGGGGAATTCTTCCCAATGACCACAGGTGTAAAGAACATTCCTCCCACTGACCATCATACTAATGTATCATAATATATATATATATATATATATATTAAAACTTTTAGCAGGGGTTCCCTGGAAAGTTATTTCAAGGGTTCTTCTGTGTTCAAAAGTTTGAGAGAGACGATTGTATACAGTCTACAAATTGGACAATTTTCAAATGTTTTTATGCTTTCACTTTTTTGCAGGTCCTGCCAGACAGAAGCCACCCAAAACTGGTGATGAGCAGTGGAGGAGGATACCTACTTCATGGTATTACTGTAGCTAGTGAAACGGCAAAGCCCAACAGCAGCTGCCCAGAAAGAACCGGAGAACCGGCACCAAAAAAATTAAAAGTCGCAGAACTTGAAAGCTAGAATTATTTTTTTTTTTTTTCATTATTGCATTGTCATCACATGACCAAGATCCAGCATATATCGCTTCGCCACAGAGAACCAGCATTGTTACCTATTCATTTTCCAGTTTTAGAGACTCGTTTGTACAGGAATGTTTTTATTTTTGCCTCTGATTCCAAAATACAAGCTTGTACTTTTGTGTTTATAATTTTATTGGACCTTTATTGCCATGCTATTTATTTTGTGGTTTATGTTTGGCTTGCCAAGACCAAATTAAATGACCTCTCCTAAAAATTCTTAAATTGTATCCTCACGACAAAGAAAAGTAGTTGTGTAAAGAGCTTTGTGGGGGGTGGCTGGGAACCCAAGAATACAAATTCCAGGGAGAGCAGATTAGGTGCTTGAAGGACAAATGTATATTCAATAGGTTGTCTGAATCCGAGACTCAGGGGGGAAAGACATAGAACACTAAATGGCTATACATTGAATATATGCAGTAGGTGCCTTAGTGTAGATCGAAAATACATTCCTCTTTCACAAAGAAAAATAATCTTTACCATATTTTTTCTTTCCTGATTCCTTGTCAAGATGGCCTATTACATGGGTTTTCTCTGCTCTGCAAAGACTCTAAGATAAGGGGGTGACAAACTCCATTTCATTGCAGCCCGCATCAGCAGTATGGTTGACCTCAGAGGTCCAGTTTTATCTGTGGGGCACTACGTACAGAGCTCAGGGGTGCCCTATGCACAGAGTTCAGGGTTTAGGGGTGAGCTGCATACAGAGAGCGGGGTTTAGGGGTGCGCTACATACAGGGTTTAGGGGTGCGCTACAGAGTGCAGAGTTTAGGCGTGCACCACATACAAGTGCAGGTTTAGTGGTGCATAGTGTGCAACCCCATCTCAACCCCCCCAAAGCTTTCTCGCATCTCTACTCTCTCCTACCTGGCCCAGTTCTAGTTACCTCCCTGTGTAGGCGGGTCTGCCTCACCTTGCAGGGAGATCTCTCTCGATCGATCGATCTGGCCCTGCCGTGATATCTGTTACATCCGGGAGCTACTGAGAGCAAAGCTGTCCCTTGTAAACACAAAATGCTTCTTTGTTTACAAGTGACAGCAGGAGCAGAGGGCAAGAGGTGGAGGAATGGTGTTCCGCCACATTCTGGCCGCACAACTGGGTGAGCTTGCCAGATTCTACCCATGGGCCTTGTGTTTGACATGTGCTGTAGGATAATCCCATTCACCGTGTGATTAGCGTTCTCCATCACACTGGGAGTAGGCTGCAGAAACCTGGATAATCCTGATCTAAAGTTGTAGAGTTGGTAAGGTTGAAAAAAAAGACTGATGATCCATCAAGTTCAACCTTCTGTCTACATTTTTAACGATTTTGGGCAACTGCTGCCAATTTGCAAAACTGGAGGAAATAATCCTTTTGGATCGCCTATCCTGTAGTAATCCTAAATTATAGGTACGAGGGCTATACCGGAAGTAATTCAAATCTGGGCATAACTTTATTAACTTTATATAGGTCATTCAAATCTTACATGTTGGTAGAGTAATTTCCTCTATACTAACTGTGCTTTTTCATTGCAGGTAAATAATGAATTCCAAGCAGAAGCAATATTCCTTGAATTTTTGATGGAGAGGTGCAGGCTTTCCAACATCCACAGAAGGCTACAGAATATTTCCGGAGAGGACACCATTAGCAAGAGTCACCAATGACAAGACGTTGCAATTGTCAGTGGTTTTATCTCTGTAGCCTTCTGTGGATATTGAACATCCTGCACCCCTCCTTCATCGAGAACTCATTGACACTTCTGCTTGGAATCCATTATTTACCTGCAATGAAAGAGTTACTAGAAAGGAAAAATTACTCTACCAACATGTAAAATTTGATCGGCCTATTCAAGTTAAAAAAAAAAAAAATCTTATGCCCACCTATCTTTTATATGCATTTCTGTTAATCCTCTGTAGTGTTTGGTATTGTCATATGCAGTGGTGGCCGCTCCATTAGGAGCGCAGAGGTGCCGCCCCTTTAGTCCATGCACCAGGCCCCTAATCTACTTGCAGAGCGCAGGACGCATGGATTTCCATGGGTTTTTTTTTTTTAAGCATGCGATTAGAGCCTGAGGCTCTAATTGGCTTCAAAAAGGGATGGGCTCAGGGTGCAGAGCACTGTGCCCTGAGCCCACCCAATTGTGTGACAATAGCGAATTATTATTCTTCTCCTCCTGGCCAATCAGGAAGCAGGTCTTAAGACCCGATTGGCCAAGAAGAGAAGCGACCGTATTGGCCGGGTGCTGGGGGGGAGAGGAGACGCAGGGGGAAGCTGCCCGTGGCCTGGATGGGGGTAAGTGCGGGGCTGTAGGACGATTGATCGATCGATTGGGGTGGGGGGGGGGTTTGACTGAACGATGGGTCGGGTGGTCTGTTTTCCGCCCCCACAAAAAATAGAGCACCAGTCGCCACTGGTCATATGGCATTTGTATTTTCATTGGATTTGGTGGCGCTACTGTAATTCTTTTTTATGTGTTTAATAAACTGAACAAAAAATGTATGCCTTTTTTGCATTACTTTCGGTACACCCCTCCTATTTTAAATAGTAGATATTGTTAGTATTAAGGTAATCCTCCAGTCATTTTTTTTAAACTGTACTATTGTGGTTTTTGGTTTTTTGTTTTACAATTAACTGATTTAGTAAAGTATTCTGTAGCTGTAACGTGGACCTGAACTCAAGTAGTGAAGATTTTCCTTTTTCCATAGGAAACTAATTATGCTGAAGTAGTAATCTGAAAAATCTATATTTTTGTATTCAATTACTCTTGAAAGAGAACAATGAATTTTCCTGGCAGTTTGAGTAAGAGGACAGCTGCCTCTGATGACTAGTCTCAGCAGATTTGGAGTGATGTTGCTTGCTGGAGATTAATCTGCTCTGCATGCGTCTCCCTTATTCTACATATTTAATTCAGTGAAAATATAGGAATTCGGTGCTATAGTGTAGCCATCATCCCAGAAAGATTGTACAAAAGGAATACCTTCTAAGACACCAAAAAGGGGAACTTTTATGGGCTACCTAGAGGTGCACATTGGTACTCTACATGGTGTGTTTGTGCTGCATACACCACGAGATGCATCCCGAGCCCAGAGCAGAACAACTCCTTTTCAATTATATGACGGCCATAGGTCTGATCATACAGGACAACCTGCCTTTGGCTTGCAGCACCCACTTTGAAGAAATATAGTCCTGCTTTTTTTCTTGAAGAATAGGTGCAGGAACTCCCCCCGTCTGAGTCGCCCCTCGTCTCTGCCCTCTGACCACCGTCCCTTGATTCCACCCCCTACCAACCTACCATTATTGCCCCTTTTAGAGAATACAGAACCAAGTATCATTTTGTAGTGCTAAATCATTTGTATGAAACATGTTGATGATAAAAAGAAAAGTAGTAAAATAGATCCCCTGCAGCCAATAGAATCCCAGCAATAGATCCCCACACAACAATAAACTCACCCAGCAACAATGGACTCCACCCCAACAACAATTGATTCCCTGCAGCAACAGTGAACCACCAACAACAAAATATCCACCCAAGCAACATTAGACCCCCCCAGCAGCAACAACAGTTCTCCCAGCAGCCAGCATCAATAGATCCTCCAGCAGCCAGTAAAAATAGACCTCTCCCTCAACAGTAGAACCCTTCCAGCAACATAAGACCCCCCAGCAACAATAGATTCCCCATCAGTAACAATAGACCCTCACACAAAATCAGATTCCTACCAGTGACAATAGATCCCCCAGCAGCCAATATCAATAGACCCTTCAGCACACCGGACACCCCATGCTATTACATACATTCAGTGCTGGAGGTGCCAGAACTGCGTTCCCGCTGAAAAAAAGCCCTGGTCCTGTCTCCTCTCTTCTGTGAAATCTTAGTCCATCTCGACCACTGGGTGTCCCTTCTGCTGCCCAAGTGATAGGGATGTGGGGTTTGTGGTGAGCCCTTTGGCCCACTCTTGTAGACTGTCATGACGGCACTGATACTGTTTTTATTACTGTAGCAGCTGGAGCTCTATATCGTTCTTGCACATATAGTCTATCCTGTATATCTTCATTTGGCACCCCTGAGGAAGAAGATGACTTTGAAATGCGTCGGGCGCTTACCTTCCGTATTTAAGTTCGTTAAATGGCATGTTTGAGATATCTGTGCAATTTACTTTATTTAAGCCGCAATCTGTTTTTATATCATATTGTTTTGCATGAATAAAATTTATATCATTTTTATTACTATATCGTACTAATGTGCATCTCTGGGTAGCCCATAAAAGTCCCTCTTTTTTGTATCTTGGAGGGTATTTCTTTTGTACCATTTTAATTCTGTGGATCCGTTTTTTTCTGCAACATTCCTGATGTTTCTTTAGTGTTCATTCCCACCATTCATCAGATCACGGGGCAGCTCTGACATGAGGAAGCAAAGCCCTGCCTATACCAAGATGGCTGCCTTCACCCAGATAGTGCAGAACAAGGTGTGGCAAGTCTTTAATGGGGAAAAAAAATCAGCTGCAGGAAGCTCCCACAGGTAATACCATTTACTAATCATTTGCCCTATTTTAGGCACAGCTTTTAACACTTCATGTTCGCTTTTACAGCTCTTACAGTAAAGAACCCATTTCTAAGTTGTTGGTAAAAACGTATCTCTTCCATACATGTAATAAGTGACAAGGAGCAGGAAATTCTGCCTCGTACTCCACCCACGACCCTTCACAAGAGGTACTAGAATGACAATCCTTGATTACCATTCATTTCATCTCTGATAAGACCGCAAGGAGGAGGAGATGAATGCTCTTCTCCAGTCCAATGCTGTGATGAACTGGTAAGTGATCCTAAAGTGGTTGTAAAGGCAGAAGGTTTTTTTTTTTATCTTAATGTATTCTATGCATTAAAATAAAAAACCTTTTATGTGCAGCAGCCCCTCTAATACTTACCTGAGGTCTCTCTCTGTCCAGCGATGTCCACAAGTGTATCAACCATCCTAGATTCTCCTTTCCTGATTGGCTGAGACACAGCAGCGGCACCATTGGCTGCTGCTGCTGTCAATCAAAGTCATCTAGCCAATCGGGGGAGAGAGGGGTCGGGGCTCTGTGTCTGAATGGACAAGCTGCTTGCTGTGGGGGCACTGAACAGGAGGGAGGGACCAGGATCACAGAAGAGGCACTCGAGGAGGATCCGGGCTCCTCTGTGCAAATCCACTGCAACAGAGCAGATAAGTATGACATGTTTGTTATTTTTATAGGGAAAAAAAAAGATCACTTGACCCGGCCATTTTTTGCGATACGACACTCCGTCGCTTTAACTGACAATTGCGCAGTTGTGCGACGTTACACCCAAACAAAATTGACGTCCTTTTTTTTTTCCACGAATAGAGCTTTCTTATGGTGGTATTTGATCACCTCTTTGTTTATTTTTTGATCTATAAACAAAAAAAAACCACTATTTTGTACTTTTTGCTATAATAAATATCCCCAATGTTTTTTTTAAAAAAAAAAAGCAAATTTTTTCCTCACTTTAGGCCGATATGTATTCTACATATTTTTGGTAATAAAAATCAATAAGCGTATATTGATTGGTTTGCGCAAAAGTTATAGCATCTACAAAATAGGGGATTTTTGGCATTTATATTATTTTCTTTTAACTAGTAATGGACTGTAACATTATGGTGGACAGATCGGACACTTTTTACCCCATTGGCATTCATACAGCGATCAGTGCTATAAAAATGCACTGATTACTGTGTAAATGTCACTGGCAAGGAAGGGGTTAATGGGGGGCGATCAAGGGGTTAAATGTGTTCCTTACGGAGGGATTCTAACTGTGGGGGGGATGGGACTGCCTGGGTGAGGAGAGCGATCTGTTGTTCATACATACTAGTGTGTTAGAGCGAGAGCAATAATTTTAGCAAAAGATCTTCTCTGTAACTCAACTAGTAACCTGTAAAAAAATTTTTTTTTTTTTTTTTTCAAATAGCGTTTTTATTTTCAAACACAAGTGCATTACATTGCAGTGAGAACATTCTGAGCATTGGTGGTATCTAAACTTAAGATAACATATAGTTTGCTGATGCTAAATTTCTTTACTCCTAGATAGAAGTGATTCATTTGTTTTACATGTTATTTGAATACCTGCTTCACCACTGCATAACTGTGATTATATGTTACAAAACTGTAGAAGTCATAAATCTATACATTTAAAAGAAATTAGAGGTAGATAGTGGGAGGTAGAGAAGAAGGTGGGGGAGAGGAGGAGGAGAAAAGAAATGAGATTTAGAAAAAAAAGAAGGGGGGGGTGATATAGAAGTCGTTGAGATAGCGGTGTTACCTGGTCAAGGTGGGTCCTCCCGGAGGTGCCATGGCTCCCAGACCCTGTTATGTGCCTCCAGTCTGTCTTGTATTCTGGCTGTCATATTTTCCATCACTTCTATGTCCTTAATTCTGGCATAAAGATCCTCAGCAGTTGGTGGGTCGGAGCGTTTCCAGTGTAGAGCTATGAGGCATCTTGCTGCCGTTAAGACATGACGCACTAATTTCTTATATGGGGTGGAGAGTTTGAGTGGTGATAGACCTAATAAAAAGAACTTTGGAGACGCCTGGACCTGTGTGTCCAATAGGCGGTCCAGTAGTCTCTGGACTGTAGACCAGTATGGGGCCAGTAGTGGGCAGCTCCAGTATATATGTAGGAAGGTGCCTTTTGCTCCTTGGCAACGCCAGCACCTATCGGAGGTATTAGGGAAGATCTTATGGAGCACCTCTGGGGTCATATACCACTGTAGGAGAATTTTATAGGAGTTTTCCTTATATAGTGTGCAAATTGAGCTCCTTGCTGCTTGGGACCATATGATCTGCCACTGTGTCATAGGAATGTCCTCACCAAGAGTCTTTTCCCATTTGGTCATATAAGAATGTTTGCCTTGCCCATCTTGGGAGAATGTGTTTAGGATCTTGTATATGCCCGATATGAGCCCTCTCTGGGCGTTGCCTGTCAGAATCATAGTTTCGAATGGGGAAGGAGGTGAAAATTGTAGGTTGGGTGTTATAGTAAGAGCATAATGTCTGATTTGTAAGTACCCATAGAATGCCTGTCTAGGGAGTTCATATTTATTTTGTAGATCAGTAAATGGCAAGAGTCTCCGTGTCCTAGGATCCACCAGGCTTCCAAAGTGGAATAAATTCCGGGAGGTCCAGGGGTGTGACATTTGATAAGTGAGGCTGTCCGGCACTTTGGGGTTACAGACAAAAGAGGTCAGGAGCGATTTTTCCGATGACAGTCCATGGGCAGGAGCCAGTTTGCGCCATACCCTCCGCAGGAGGGACATGGGGCCTAGCATACGCTCAGGGGCCACATCCGCACTCCATAATAGGTTGTTTGGGTGTGTGGGAGCTAGCCATAGCTTCTCAATTTCCGTCCATTTATTGTAGGACTTGTGGGTGTACCACGATGCTATTGCACGTAGTTGAGCTGCGTAATAGTATTTAACAATATTAGGGAAAGCTAGTCCCCCTTCATTGCGGGACGCCATCAACACTGATCCCGGCACCCTGTGTCTTTTATAATTCCAAACAAATTGTAGGAGATCGGACTGAAGTTTTTTCAATTGGTGGAGCGGAATTGGTACGGGTAGTGTTTGAAAAAGATAAAGGAGCTTCGGAAGGATAGTCATTTTAAGCGAGGCTATTCTGCCTATCGGGGAGATATGGTGCTTTTTCCATTGAAGCATGAAGGATCTAATTGACCGGAATAATGGGGGAAAGTTCTCCTGGTACAGGGTGTTAAATTTGGAGGTGATGTGCGTCCCCAGATATTTCAGGGATGTTGTTTTCCATGTAAACGGGAAGTTGGACTTTAAGAGTGTAACCTCGGTGGCCGGGATATTAATTGGGAGTGCTTCTGATTTTGATTCGTTTATTTTATATCCTGAAAGGGCTCTAAAGCGGCTTAGTTCTGTATGTAGGATCGGAAGGGTGGTATGGGGTTGAGTCAGTGTGAGTATGATATCGTCGGCAAAGAGGGAGATCTTAAATTCTCTACCTCTGACCGAAATTCCCTTAATATCTGGGTTGCTTCTGATGGATGCTGCTAGGGGTTCTACACAGAGTGTGAATAGGAGGGGGGAGAGTGGGCACCCCTGTCTAGTCCCGTTCGCCACAGAAAATGTCGGAGAGAGTGCAAAGGGGGTTCTAACTTGGGATGAAGGGTTAGTGTATAAGTGTTTGACTGCTTGTAGGAAAGGTCCCTGAAATCCCATAAACTGCAAGGTGGCGAACAGAAAGGGCCACCCCAGCCAAATGCTTTTTCCGCGTCCAGGCTTAACAGCAAGGACGCCTGGCCTTCCCTGTTCGCCACCTCCACCAAATCTATTACCTTTCTAGTATTATCGCCTGCTTGTCTGAGCGGGACAAATCCCACCTGGTCTTTGTGGACCAGGGAGGGGAGGATCTGATTGAGGCGGTTGGAAAGGAGTTTGGTAAAGATTTTTAGGTCGGAGTTCAGTAACGCAATGGGTCTATAACTAGCGCATATGGAGGGGTCTTTATCCGGTTTGGGTATAAGCGTAATAAAGGAACGTTGCATGTCTGGAGGTATGGGGGTGTCTTGTAGGAAGGCTTGAAATATCCTGCGCATATGTGGGAGTAGGGTGGGGAGGAACGTTTTGTAGTATTCGTATGGGAATCCGTCTGGTCCTGGGGCTTTATGTGAAGGCAAATTTTTAACAGTCAGTTCTATTTCCTCGTCTGTGATTTGTGCATTTAGTGATAGCAAGTCAGTTGGCGTCAAGTGGGGGATTCCGCTGGATTCTAGATACTGTCGTAGTCTGTGGGATAGGTCCTGTGAGGGGGGGTTACTGGGTATGTCTGGGTTATTGTATAGATTTTTGTAAAAGTCTGCAAAAGTATGGGCAATCTCTGTGGGGTGGGATACCATTTGTCCTAATTTATTTTTAATTTGGTGTGGTGTTTGCATGTGGGACTTGTCTCGTAATTTGTTGGCTAAGAGGGAATGCGCCTTGTTTCCCTTGTCATAAAACATTTGTTTCAGTCTAGTCAGTGCTTTTTCTACTTGGCCTAATGCGAGTTCTTTAAGGGTGGAGCGGAGACTAATTATTTTCCGAAGAAGGGGTATTGTGGGGTTATTTTGGAGCTTACCCTCCAATACCTTGAGGTCCCTCTCCGCGTTTAATTTCGCTGCTAGTTTATCTTTCTTCATTGCGGAGGACAGTGCCATACACTTACCGCGTAGGACCGCCTTGTGGGCCTCCCATAGTGTAGATAATGAAGTTTCTGAGGAGGCATTTTCTGTAAAGTAATATTTAAGGGTGGAATGTAATTCCAATTGAGAGGGCAGGTGTTGGAGGAGGAATGTGTTAAGTCTCCAGTTATAGGATTTGCGGTTGGGGGTATCTAAGTTCAGCCTGAGTAGGATGGGGGCATGATCTGACCATGAGATGGGGAGTATTTGAGCTGCTTGTGTTAATTTGAGCGTGAGATTGTTGACGAAGAAGTAATCTATTCTGGAGTGGATGCGGTGGGGGGCGGAATAAAATGTATACTGCCGATCGCCTGGGTGAAGGGCCCTCCACGTGTCAAAGAGCGCATATCGTCTAGAGATTTGTCGGAAGAGTCTAGAGTCCCTAAGGACTCCTGTTGGTGACGTTCGGGTGCCCACCACTTGACGGTCCGCAGTTGCTGATTGGACAAGGTTGAAATCCCCCACCACCACCAAAACCCCTGGATTTGATTTAAAGATGCGGGAGTATACTTTGGAGAGGAAGTTATATTGTTTGGTGTTCGGTGCGTATAGGGCGCATAACGTGATTGGTTGTGCGTGCCATGTACCCTGTAGGATAATGAAGTGACCTTTAGGATCAGCATAGTGGTTTGCACAAGTGAAGGGGGCTCCCTTTTTAATAAGTATAGCCACACCCGCTTTTTTTTGAGTGCTAGAAGATAAATATATTTGAGGAAAATATCTGGAGGCGAACGCGAATGAGCCCTCTTTATTAAAATGTGTTTCCTGCACCATTACTATATCAGCTCCCGATTGTCTGAACTCCCTCAGCGCCAGATGCCTTTTTTTGTTAGAATTCAGTCCATGGACATTTAAGGATAGTATCTTTGCCATTTGTCTACACGTGGGTGGGTGTGTGTGAGCTTACTTACCGAGGATGCACCAGGGTCTGTGGTCAAAACCCAGGAGCCGGCATTCTCCGGGAGGGGACCAGGACACTGCACTGTCACCTTTGTGTACATCTGAGGATGACTAAGAGGGAGAGAGAGAGAAGAAAAGTGAGGGAGAGAGGAGTGAGAGAATAAAACCAAGTGGTAACATGTTGCATACATTATCTTTAGTGCTTTTCTGGCCAACAGGCCTTGACAATTACGGATTCCCCGATGCCTCCCCCCCGCCAACCCAGAAGGACCAGCCAGGAGAAGGCACCAAGGAGCCCGCCGCTAGTATAGCTGTACAATCAAACTTTATGATTCGCTAAACTATGAATCAAAAAAAAGAACAGGGGGGGTGAGGGGCGATCAAAAGAGTACCCACGTTCTCAAAGCTCGATCTAGGTGAGCCCTTGTAGTTAATCTTTCTATGGTGTAGGGGCAAGTAAAAAAATTTTTTAAGCGTCGCCTATGGAGATTTTTAAGTACTGAAGTTTGGCACCATTCCCTGAGTGTGCACAATTTTAAAGCGTGACATGTTAGGTATCTATTTACTCAGCATAACATCATCTTTCACATTATACAAAAAAAATTGGGTTAACTTTACTGTTGGTTTTACACAGAGCAGCCCAGATCCTCCTCCTTCTCGGGTCCCTCTTTGCTGCTCCTGGCTCCTCCCTCCTTTGAGTGCCCTTCAGCTAGCAGCTTGCTACAGGGGGCACCCAAGCTGAGTCAGAGCTCCGTGTATCCATTATAAACATGGAGCCTTGTCTTGGCCCCGCCGCCTGTTTCCCCTGATTGGCTGACTGACTTTGACAGCTGTGGGAGCCAATCAGGAGGAGTGTACTGGATGGCTGAGGGGATCGTGGACATCGCTGGAGCGAAAAGGGGCTCAGGTTGTTGATTGGGGAGGCTGCTACACACACCTAGAATGCATTAAGATAAAAAAAAAAAAAATCTTCTGCCTTTACAAATCCTTTAATATAACTTTAAGTTTTAAAGGGGAGGGGTGTTCTGCAACCTATATTTATTTGGATGTGGCACAATACTAATGACCACATTTGGGAGTACAAATCTTCCACACATCATGGCTCGCCACATTCCTTTTAGAGTCGGCATAGAACCTGTTTATGAATTATTCAGCACTGGTGCAGCTGACAAGTTTGCAGAGGTGGCAATCCATTTCTACACATGCAAACTAATTTTCATTTTTTTTTTTTTTTTTTTGCCTTTACACCTATTGTTTTTGGAAATAAAATCTCTCTTCCATTTTTCATAACTCTAGCATGGACAAAAAAAAAGGCGATAAAATAAAGTACAGCAATTATTCTCCTGAAGGCAGCAAATAAATCGCTAATGTGCTCCAGTGTTTTATTTATTTCCTGTGTTTTGCTCAGTTTATAAGATTACCAAATACAAAATGTTTACCTGGAGCTGAAATATCAGAAAGTACAGATACAGCAAAGCATTGCTCAAATACTTAGAATACATCAGAATTCAATTTCTGCATTAAATTTTTTTTTTTATGTTATACCGAGGCAGTGTTAAAGTGGTATTAACCCCTTAGAGCCGACGCCTGCCGCCCCTTTAAGGGCATAAGAATGGCGGGAGTTATGGTAATGTGACCACCGTGATTGGCTGTCACAGCGTTCGCATGATCGGAAAGCTCCCGATCGCAAGCAGAGAACGGGAGCTTCCAGTTAGCCGCCGAGAGGCCGCATATTTGCGTGCGCTCGGCACCTAGTCCAAAAGCAAACACTTATTATATACAGCTTACCAATTCTTAGATGTGATGGCTGCATTCGTTTTCTTTTTCAGGTTTTTGTTGTAATTTTCTTCTGCTAATCCAGCCTGCAAGTCTGAGCACAAGCTCTACAGCAGAATGTATCAGTTTGCATGGATGAGACAAACTACTTAACACTGGCAGGGGTGATCAGCTTTCATTTATTCATGTAAAACCTTTATCTAATGTCCTCACTTTGGTGGTGCAGCATTTCTTAAACACGTACCCAGGTTTGCAAGATCTTCTGAAGCAGGCCAGAAGAGTCTGTAGCCATTTCAGGCGGTCATACGCAGCCAGTGTTCGGCTGGCTAAAATTCTGCGGGAATTCCACCTGCCTGTAAACCCAAACCGCCTGATTTGTGACATGTCCACCAGGTGGAACTCAGCATTGCCAATGCTGCAGTGGCTGCACATGCAGCAGAGGGCTGTCAACGAGTACCTGCGTGAGTATGGCATGACAAGCTCAGGACGGCTCTGCTTTTTTTCCCACACCAATGGCTGTGGATAAAAGATGCATGCACCGTACTGACACCATTTGAGGAGGCTACAAGGATGATGAGCTGTGATAATGCATGCATCAGTGACACAGTCCCTGTTATGTTCCTGCTGGAGCAGACTCTGGGTGGCATTATGGACAGGGCACTCGAGGAAGAGGAGCTACTTCCTTTCCTCTCAAGGCCTACTTTATGCAGACACCATTTTTGTGACGCCACAGAACACACAAGAGGACAGGGAGGAGGAGGAAGATTCTGGCAGTTTTGGACGCATTGAAGCAGAGGAAGACACGTTAAACCTTAAGAGATGGTTTTCTGTCCCCAGAACCCTTGGGAGTAGTACGTGGTTGGGAGGAGGCAGTTCCAGATACTGTAATCCTCAGTGACCGCGAGAACTCTGCTTCTCATGCCTCCCACAAACTTGCAGTGCATGGGCTCCCTTATTCTTCAGAGCCTGCAAAAGAACCCGAGAATTCGTGACATCAAGGAGAAGGATCATTATTGGTTGGCAGCCCTTCTTGACCACTGTTACAACGGGAAAGTCAAGGAACTCAACCTGTCCCCACAGAGGGAGTAGAGGATGAAATATGTTGAGGACACCTTAAAGGTGAGTTTATGTACCGCCTTTCCAGGTTACAGTCTTATGGAAAGGCTAGTTTTGAGGCTTCTGTTGGTCAAAGGCTCCAGGAGCGGTGGAGAAGGGGGCCGCCTCAGTGATGCATTTCAAGATTTTTTTTGGTCCTCAGCGCCCACGGCTGTTAACTTTCAAATCCCATTGGCAGCGTCAGCATTATATGATGGGAGATAATTTAGGGACAAAAACAGACATGGAGGACTTTACAGTCGACAATTCACTGGGTTACTGGGTCATGAGAATTAACCACTGACCAGGACTTGCCCAGTACGCAATTGGGCTGCCCTGCATCCAGTGTGCTTTCTTAACAGGTATTCAGTGCTGCCGGAGGTTTTGTGACAGATAAAAGAGTGCGTCTGTCCACTAACTCCGTTGACCAGCTGACATTTATCAAAATTAATCATTCCTGGATTAGCAGCAGCTGATGCTGATGTCGCAGATTAGGTGTTTTTGGGATGTGGAATCTCTGCAAGACTGTCTAGCCTGCCTAGCTTTGTGGGTGTTAATTTTATCTGGAAGAAATGTTTTGCTATAGGTTTCATGGGCTCAATTATCACCCAAGAACCAATTTTTCCGCACCTGTTTGACAGGTGCATATCATTTCAATTTTTTACAGCAAGGCCAATTCTTGCTTTCACCAAGATTACCTCCTATAGGGTTATGGTGTGAAGGCACCACCAACACCCAAAGCCCAATTTTCAGCACCTGTTATTTCTATCCAAAGTCTGCAAAACAGACTTCAGAATTTAACCAAAAAATCTCTAATCTAAAATCTCTAATTGTTCTGAGTGCATAAAATTGTGGCCTAATCATACAAACTGGCTCCCCAAGCCATTGTTTGCAAAATAAAGAAAGCTTGCAGGGAAAAGTGATTTTTTTTTCTTGATAAATGTCATTTTTGCTGCAGCAGGTTCTATACATGGTACAGATGCCCCAGGCACTATAGTTGAAGGGATTTTTAATTTTTATTGTTTCACTTTAAGCATCAGTAAATCACTGCTCATGATCTTTAAAATGATCTTTTTTTAAACTTTTTTTCCATTGATCTATGTCCCCGGGGCAGTATTCGGACCCCCAGACCCTTTGTATGCCAAATAACTTGCATATAAGCCTTCAAAATGGGCACTTTTGATTTTTCCAGTTCGGCTCCCATAGACTTTAACCGCTTGCCGACCAGCCTCTCGTGCCCTCGATCGCTTGTGGCCAGTGGTCATCGCGACCATCGGCACTGGGGTGCCGATGGTCGCGATGACCACAAGCGATCGAGGGCACGAGAGGCAGAATACAGAAGTGTGTGTGTGTAAACACACAAATCTCTGCTCTGTGAGGAGTGACAGATTCCTAATAGCTAGGAACCACGATATGTCAGTCCCCTCCCCCTACAGTTATAAACACGTAGCAGGGAACACAGTTAACCCCTTGATCGCCCCCTAGTTTTAACCCCTTCCCTGCCAGTGACATTATTACAGTAATCAATGCATTTTTATAGCACTGATTGCTGTATAAATGCCATTGGTCCCAAAAAATGTGTCAAAAGTGTCCGATATGTCCGTCATAATGTCTCAGTCCCGATAAAAATCGCAGTTTGCCACCATTACTAGTAAAAAAAAAAATAATAATAAAAATGCTATAAATCTATCCACTATTTTGTAGACGCTATAACTTTTGCGCAAACCAATCAATATACGCTTATTGCGATTTTATTTTTACCGAAAATATGTAGAGGAATACATAGCGGCCTAAACTGAGAAAAAAATAGGGGATATTTATTATAGCAAAAAGTACAAAATATTGTGTTTTTTCAAAATTGTCGCTCTTTTTTTGTTTATAGTGCAAAAAATAAAAACCACAGAGATGATCAAATACCACAAAAAGAAAGCTCTATTTGTGAGAAAAAAAGGACGTCAATTTTGTTTGGGTACAGCGTTGCATGACCGCACAATTCTCAGTTAAAGCGACTCAGTGCTGTATCGCAAAAAATGGCCTAGTCATTGAGCAGCCAAATCTTTCGGGGCTGAAGTGGTTAAATTGCCCGGCCATGGTTTCTGCTTTTCTTGCTAAGGGGCTCCACTGGTGTCAGGAATATTGTCAGTGGTGCTGAATTATTTTCACTGCTTTTTCGCTTTCAAATTACTGAGATCACAGGCTGGAGCGCTGTACAATCGGTGTAACTTGTACAAACTCCTTTAGCTTTAACAACTACTCTATGTAGTAGAATAGCTTTCCTGATTGCATACTTTTTGATAGTTTCTTGTAGGTTCTCTTATTATATAGTTTTGGTCAGGGCTGTTCTCAGAGAGAATAGGTGCAGGAACTCCTCCTTTCCGAGTCACCCCTTTTCCCCGCTCCCTACCCACCGCCAAGCACCATTCCTTGGTTCCATCCCCTACCCACCTCCCAGTACCACCCTTTTAGACAATACAGAACGAGAAGAAAGTAACATTTTGTGGTGTTTGGAATTTGGTAATAATAATAAGAAAGTCAGTAATATAGATCCCCTGCAGCCAGTAACATAAGACCCCCCCCAGCAACAATAGATCCCTCTAACAACAATGGACCACCTCAACAAAGTTTCCACCCTAGCAACAATAGACTCCTGGCAGCAAAAACAGATCTCCCCACAGCCAACAATAGGCACCTGTCTCAACAGTAGATCTCTCCCAACAACTGACCCCCCCCCAGCAATATAAGACCCACCACCAGCAACAGTAGGTCCCCCACCAGCAACAATAGACCCCCCTGCAAAATAGATCCCCTCCAGCTAGAATAGAGCCCCCAGCAGCAATCATCAATAGACCATGCAGCACACCCCAGCAGCCTTTGCCATTACATACAGTAAGTGATGAAGGTGCCAGAACTGCGTTCCCCCACGTTCCCGCTGAAAAAAAAAAAAGCCCTGGTTTTGTTAAATCTAAATTAGATTGCACATTCAGATTGTAACAGTCTTTACCCTTAGTGAGCATAAAGGGATATATCATTAGGATACAAAGCTTTTGCTCAGAATGTGAAACCTCATATGAGAGCACTTTCTGTTTTGGCAGGGAAGAGGATTAACCTAGTTGCTTCAGCTATTGGGCACTGTAAACAGTGGGATTTTTTTTCTTTTCTTTTTTAGACAGGTGAACATATTGAGGTGTGTCTAGAGCTTAACCAGCTGGCTGAACGTTAAAGTGCAACATTTTCATATACATTATTTTATATTTATCTGACCACATTTGTAAAATGCATTTTTTTTGGCCCTGACCATATTAAATAAAATATGCAAAACCACTTTTTATTTGCTTTAATAACTTCTGACAAATTACCTCGTTACTTTTTTTTTACTTTCAAATAATGTACTTTTCAATGCTTCTATTTGAAAAACCCTCAAACCTAAAGCTACAAGCACTTACTGACTATATTTTATCAATAAAAATTAATTTCAATAAATGTCCTGTGTTTAAGTGGTCGTAAACCTCACACATGAAATAAGGAACCAAACATGTCCCTCTATACTGTGTACATGTCTCAATTAAGAGCACTAAGTGTAATTTCTGTCTGCTATTTTGTTATTCTGCTATCAGCATGAGTCACTTCTGAGAAGTTTTCCTGACACCAAGAGACAACGGGTGAACTCCAGCACACCGCCTGTGGTTGACAGCCTCAGCTCTGCTCCTGTGTGCTGTGTGAAGGGGGGTGTGTCCCTTCCATCAAATCAGCTCTCAGAGCTCTCCTCACTAAGCTCTGCAGTGTATAACTTCAGCTCTCTTCCCCCTTTTTTTTCTGAACTCTCAAGCAAGCTTTATTAATTCTGGACTTTGGCTGTAGAGAAGAGAAGGCTGCAGATAAATAGGTACAGCTTAACTAACTAAATATATACAAACCCATTTTACATTCACTTTAATAACTTCTGATGTAGTACTCCAAATTACTTTATTTTCAAAGAATACACTTTTCCATGCTTTTTATCCATAGACCCCAAATTTAAAGCTGCAAGTACTTGGTGACTATATTTCACCAATAATAATGAATTCTAATAAATGTCCTGCACTACAAAAAATATATATACTACCTAATACTATAAATACAATGTTTTTAATTTTTATTAATTTATGTAATAAAAACAATAAGAAACATATTTTAAAAATGTTTTTTTTTTTTTTTTAGCCCTGACCATATTAAGAAAAATAAAATATATACAAAACCCCTTTACATTCCCTTTGATAACTTCTAAGAAATTATTTTTAATATCCTGCACTACAAAATAATTATCTACTACCTAATAATATAAATACTTTTTTTTTTCATTTAAATTTGTATTAATTTATGTAATAAAAACAATAAAAAACATATTTTAAAATGTTATTTTTTTTGGCCCTGACCATATTAAGAAAAATAAAATATTTACAAAACCCCTCTACATTCCCTTTGATAACTTCTAAAAAATTATTTTTAATGTCCTGCACTACAAAATAAATACTACCTAATAATATAAATACATTTTTTTTTATTTTAACTTTTATTAATTTATGCAATAAAAGCAATAAACATATTTCAAAAATGTAATTTTTTTTGGCCCTGACCATATTAAGAAAAATAAAATATATACAAAACCACTTTACGTTCCTGTTGATAAATTCTAAGAAATTACTTTTTATGCGCTTCTCTCTATAAACCCTCAAACCTAAAGCTTCAAGCATTTAGTGACTATATTTTACTGATACAAATTAATTTCAATAAATGTCTCATTCAACATATAAATCTCTACTACTCAATACTATTTTTGTAGTTTTTATTTTAATCTTTATTAATTCATTTTTTTTATTCATTTATGGTATTAAGTTGGACATATTTATAAGTAGTTTGGCACATGTGTTGAAATGACTTGAATTACTTTGCATTTTGCCCAAAAATACTCTTAAACAACTAAGAAGTTACAAAACAACAAAGTCTCCAATGCAAGATTCAGTTTAATTTTATTATTTCAAATCTCAGAACATAGATGTATTAAAGTACAATTACACATAAAACATATCCACAAGCATAATAAAATGTCCCTTCTAAGTGTATGAATATATGTCATTTGTATTCTTTATTTTCTATCAACAGCAAAAGTCATATTATACATTTCTGACAGTGTAAAATACTATTTGTGAACAATGAATCACATTTTTTTTTTTTTTCTTGGCTAAACAACATTTTTTTTTTTCTCTTTTGAAGAGGCAGTGGCAAGAAATGTAGGAATGTTTGAGCTAAATATAGTATAGCTTTTAGCTACAGGTCTTTTGCAGTCTATTGTGTCTCAGCCTTGTCTGTTATTGCTTAGCTTTTCGGCAATCTTCTGCAACTCCAGGTCCATAATTGCCAGGTTCTCCAATTCTTTCTCCTGGAAGGTAACAAGAACACCGTTATTAAATCAAAAAAATTTAGTTTTTTGTTATTATATATTATATATATATATATATATATATATATATATATATATATATATATATATATATATATATATATATATATATATATATTTTTTAAAAAAGTTACAAAAGAAGAACTTAAGTTGGGGGCCATTGCTTGTTTTTTTAAAATTTTTTTTGCAGAGGCTATTTTTTTATAAAAAAGCTTTCAGTCCCCCCCCCAACCAACCATTCAAGCCTAGGCCAGAATGACATGTCATGCTCCAGCAGCCCTCTGGGATAATGTCGTCACATATCCCAGGAGGCTACGGGAGCCCATAACCACTTCAGCCCCGGAAGGATTTACCCCCTTCCTGACCAGAGCACTTTTTTGCGATACGGCACTGCGTCGCTTTAACTGACAATTGCGCGGTCGTGCGACGTTGCACCCAAACAAAATTGACATCCTTTTTTTGTCCCACAAATAGAGCTTTCTTTTGGTGGTATTTGATCACCTCTGCGGTTTTTATTTTTTGCGCTATAAACAAAAAAAGAGCGACAATTTTGAAAAAAAAGCAATATTTTTTACTTTTTGCTATAATAAATATCCCCCCCAAAAATATATTAAAAAAACACATTTCTTTCTCAGTTTAAGCCGATATGTATTCTTCTACATATTTTTGGTAAAAAAAAAAAAAAAATCGCAATAAGCGTATATTGATTGGTTTGCGCAAAAGTTATAGCATCTAAAAAATAGGCGATAGATTTATGGCATTTTTAATATAATTTTTTTTTTAATTAGTAATGGCGGCGATCTGCAATTTTTATCGTGATTGCGACATTATGGCGGACACATCGGACACTTTTGACACTATTTTGGGACCATTGTCATTTATACAGCGATCAGTGCTATAAAAATGCACTGATTACTGTGTAAATGACACTGGCAAGGAAGGGGTTAAACACTAGGGGGCGATCAAGGGGTTAAGTGTGTCCCAGGGAGTGATTTTAAATGTGTGGGGGGGGTGATTGTCTCACTAGAACATGACAGAGATCACTGATCCGGATGGCAGGGAGCAGTAGATCTCTGTCTTGTCACTAGGCAGAACAGGGAAATGCCTTGTTTACATAGGCATCTCCCTGTTCTGCCGCTCAGTGACACGATCGCGGGTCCCTGGTGGACATCGAGTCAGCGGGACCCGTGGGCACGGAATATGCGGCGGGCGCGAGCCCGCCCACCCACCCACAATGCCGCAATTTAAAGGGGACGTACAGGTACGCCCATTTGCCCAGCCGTGCCATTGTGTCGACGTATATCGTCGTGCTCTGGTCGGCAAGGGGTTAAAAGAGCGTCCACAGGGCAGTGTCACACGTTTCATTGGGACCAGGGTGCCTGACCAAGATGGCCATGTGGAACACCAACTGTCACACCTGAACAGCGGATTGCTGCAGGATAAGGCGGGATCTGCTGGGCCGAGGAGTATGTTTTTTAAAGAGAACCCCACATACCAGGTAAGGGGATTGGAGGGGGTGAGGCAGGGGACGAGTAAAGTTCTGTAGACGTTTCAGGATTTTTTTTTTTTTTTTAAAAACACAGTCGCAATTTTTATCCAAGAGTCTGAATATTCAGGCAGTCTTAAAGCCTAACTCCAGGGAAAGGAAAAAAAACTTCCTTGCAGTGAGATTGCCCAACACACTGTAAGTATTAAATGCTCCTTTATGTCTAGGGTACTGAAAAAGTAGTTTTACTTACCTGATCCTCCGCTCCTCCAGCGGCTGGTACTTCTCTTACAGTGCCTTAAAAAAGTATTCATACCCCTTGAAATTTTCCACATTTTGTCATGTTACAACCAAAAACGTAAATGTATTTTATTGGGATTTTATGTGATAGACCAACACAAAGTGGCACATAATTGTGAAGTGGAAGGAAAAGGATAAATGGTTTTCAACATTTTTTACAGATAAATATGTGAAAAGTGTGGGGTACATTTGTATTCCGCCCCCCTGAGTCAATACTTTGTAGAACCCCCTTTCTCTACAATTACAGCTGCAAGTCTTTTTGGGGATGTCTCTACCAGTTTTGCACATCTAGAGAGGGAGATTTTTGCCCATTCTTCTTTGAAAAATAGCTCAAGCTCTGTCAGATTGGATGGAGAGCGTCTGTGAACAGCAATTTTCAAGTCTTGCCACAGATTCTCAATTGGATTTAGGTCTGGACTTTGACTGGGCCATTCCATTGTAGCTCTGGCTGTATGTTTAGGGTCGTTGTCCTGCTGGAAGGTGAACCTCCTCCCCAGTCTCAAGTCTTTTACAGACTCAAACAGGTTTTCTTCTAAGATTGCCCTGTATTTGTCTCCATCCATCTTCCCATCAACTCTGAACAGCTTCCCTGTCCCTGCTGAAAAAAAGCATCCCCACGACATGATTCTGCCACCACCATGTTTCACGGTGGGGATGGTGTGTTCAGGGTGATGTGCAGTGTTGGTTTTCCGCCACACACAGCATTTTGCTTTTAGACCAAAATGTTAAATTTTTGGTCTCATCCTCCACATGTTTGCTGTGTCCCCCACATGGCTTCTCGCAAACAGGACTTCTTATGGCTTTCTTTCAACAATGTCTTTCTTCTTGCCACTCTTCCATATCCAGGTCAGATTTGTGGAGAGCACGACTAATAGTTGTCCTGTGGACAGATTCTCCCACCTGAGCTGTGGATCTCTGCAGCTCCTCCAGAGTTACCATGGACCTCTTGGCTCTTCTCTGATGAATGCTCTCCTTGCCCGGCCTGTCAGTTTAGGTGGACGGCCATGTCTTGGTAGGTTTGCAGTTGTGCCATACTCTTTCCATTTTCGGATGATGGATTGAACAGAGCTCTACGAGATGTTCAAAGCTTGGGATAGTTTTTTATAACCTAACCCTGCTTTATACTTCTCCACAACTTTATCCCTGACCTGTCTGGTGTGTTCCTTGGTCTTCATTATGCTGTTTGTTCACTAAGGTTCTGTAACAAATCTCTGAGGGCTTTACAGAACTGCTTTATGTATACTGAGATTAAATTACACACAGGTGGTCTCTATTTACTAATAAGGTGGCTGAAGGCAATTGGTTCCACTAGATTTTAGTTAGGGGTATCAGAGTAATGGGGGCTGAATACAAATGCACACCACACTTTTCACATATTTATTTGTAAAAAAAATTTGAAAACCATTTATCATTTTCCTTCCACTTCACAATTATGTGTCACTTTGTGTTGGTCTATCAAAAGTGCTTTCTCTGGTCCCCTAGACCTAAAGAAGCATTTAAGTCCTATAGTGTGGGGGAAGCCCCACTGAAAGGGAAGAGCTTTTTCCTTTTCCCAGAGTTCAGCTTTATATCACCATAAAATGTGCAGGCTTACCCATGAAATATTTATTTCTGCCCCCTGATTTAGTTTAATTTGTTGTGTTCGGAGGATGACTAAAGGTTTGGGAGCAGAAGGTCAGAAGGATCTGTCTCCGGAGTGTGCATAACAGAATCACACAACAGAAGTTTGTAGTTTAGAGGAAAATAATCTACATGTTTTTTGTTTTTTTCATTTGATGCTATTTTGAATCAGATGACTGGTAGGTCCCACCATGTGCTTAAAGGGTTAGTTCACCTTTTACCAAAAAGCACACTATGTTGTCCCATATGGGCAGAGCAGCACAGTGTGGAAACCTACTTTTCAGCCAGGGCTTCCTTTCAGTTCACAATGTAGACCAAAATTGCATTAAAAAGAAGCTTCCTTAAAATCTTCTCCAGCCTGTGATGGCTCCATCTTGAGCTACTGTAGGGACAGGGCAGCCATTGTGTGAAGCGCCTGCCAGTGCCATGGAAGGGAGTGTCATCATGTCCCTTCTGGCTGCACATGCGCAGAAAAGAGTACACATGTCCAAAAGAACAGGACATTTCTCCCTGTCCGTGGCACCAGGGGGCGCTGGTCCTAACAGCTGCTCTCTTCTTACAGTAGCTCAAGGCAGAGCCAATACAGATTGCCGGTTTACTGCTACAGGGTGCCAGCTCAGCGCAGGATCACGTGTGTATATATATATATATATATATATATATATATATATATATATATATATATATATATATACGTGATCCTGCACTCCTGCCTGCAGGGGGTGCGCGTGAGCTGCTTCTGCTGTGATTATTCATAGCAGAAGCTGATCTGCGGGTGCTGGGCACTCAATGTCTTCAGCCACCCGTCAAGCTTTGGTAAACCACACAAAACGGGGGTGTAAACAAGGCAGATCTCTGTTCTGACAGGGGGTAAGGGATGGATTCTGTGCTCCTGCAAAGCAGGGACTGTAATCCATCTCTTCCCCTAGTAAAAGCACTACACTGTACACACAAAAACATCGGGTAGTCACACAGTTAACCCCTTTGATCAGCCTAGATGTTTAACCCCTTCCCTGCCAGTGTCATTATTACAGCGTATAGCAGGGATATGCAATTAGCGGACCTCCAGCTGTTGCAAAACTACAAGTCCCATCATGCCTCTCCCTCTGGATGTCATGTTTGTGGCTGTCAGAGTCTTGCTAGGCCTCATGGGACTTGAAGTTCTGCAACAGCTGGAGGTCCACTAATTGCATATCCCTGGTGTATAGTATTAGCACTGATCACTGTATTATTGTCACTGGTTCCCACATAGTGTCAAAAGTGTCAGTTAGTGTCAGATTGTCCATGGCAATATTGCAGTCACTGATCGCCCCCATTACTAGTATAAAAAAATACCGAAAGTAAGAAAACTTCCATAAATATATCCCATAGTTTGTAGATGCTATAATGTTTTTGTAAACCAATCAATATACGCTTTTTGGGATTTTTTTTGTTTTACCAAAAACTTGTAGCAAAATACATATTGGCCTAAATGTATGAAGAAATTAGATTTTTACATTTCTTTAATGAATATATTTTATAGCAGAAAGTAAAAAATATTTTTTTTTTTTTTTGTTTATAGCGCAAAAAATAAAAAACCCACTTTTGATCGAATACCACCAAAATAAAGCTCTATTTGTGGGGGGAAAAACATGACATAAATTTTATTTGGGTACAGTGTTACATTACCTTGCAATTGTCAGTTAAAGTAACAGTACAGTATTGCAAAAAAATTGGGCTGGTCATGAAGTGGGGGTAAATCTTCCGGAGGTCAAGTAGTTAAAACAGGCATTTTTTTTATGTTTTGACTTACATTCTTTGAATTGAAGGGGGGCCCAGTGGGGTTGATTTACTAAAGCTGGAGAGAGAAAAATCTGGTGAAGTTCTGCATAGAAACCAATCAGCATCCAGGTTTTTTTTTTTTTGTCAAAGCTTATTTGAACAAGCTGAAGTTAGTTGTTGATTGGCTGCCATGCACAGATGCACCACATTTTGCACTCTCCGGTTTTAGTAAATTAACCCCAGTGTGCTTTTTTGATAGAAATGAGGTAAACCTTTAAATACATGGTATCCACATCCCTAATGGCCCGAACACACGATCCGAATAACGCACGAAAACTGTCGTCCGAGGAAGAATCGTACCATTTTCGGATCGTGTGTACACTACTTTCGAGAGCTGATCACGACAGTTCATCCGATGTTATTCGATCGGATAAGCACAAACATTTTCTTCGTACGATACCAGATTGTACGATTTTCGTTTAGTCAGTACAGTTGTAGTCCGAAAATACAATACAAATACATTACACATGACATCACTTCCGATTTTTTTTTTTTTCTGTTGTACGGGAATTTTCGTGACTTTAGTTACCTATTAATTTTCTACTTGCGACTATTAAGCGAAAAAAGTCGTACGATATTCGGATCGTGTGTACGGGCCTTTACATAGCAGCTTGAAAAAAAAATTGTTTAATATCATAAAAATGTGACTTTAGTGCAGGGATCTTCAAACTACGGCCCTCCAGCTGTTGCGGAACTACACGTCCCATGAGGCATTGTGAAATTCTGACATTCACAGACATGACCAGGCATGATGGGAATTGTAGTTCTTGAACAACTGGAGGGCCATAGTTTGAAGACCCCTGCTTTAGTGGTTGCATCTGAGAGATCAATCCTTTGCTGTTACATATTATCATATTGGTGAATACATGAGTATTTTATGTTAGCTACCCAGACTTCCATTTCATGAGTTTAACTATAAAAAAAAAGTTACTATTGCTGTTTGAATACATTTTTTTTACAGGTTTAATTGGAACCACATCAAAGGAAAATAAATGCAAGGATATATTATTTTTATGGATTTTTTATTAGGATTTTTAGGATTTTTAGTGGAGCTCCCCTCCGCAGCACCAGCAAAGTGTAAAGTCACCCTCAGATCATCAAGTAGTTTTCTGCCCCCAAAAATACACTTGGTGGAACAGCCTCAGATTTTGAGATGTCAGGGGGCAAAAATCCCCTGGAATTTCAAGGTGAGAGAGTTGGAGTTCCATGAGATATTTACCCCATTACATTGTCTCCAAATGGGGAGGCCCTTCCACTTGGGGCATTCTTCAAAGCTGAAGATTGGTCACTTTGACAATGGGGACCTTGCGGAATCCCAAAATGTCATGGGTGCTGTCCTATACAAGTCAATCACGGCTATTTACTTGCATCTACTGATGTGCTGGCTTTATCTTTGGTGTTGTCTGAATCTGCGGTACCTCCGCTGCCATGCACCCACACTTTTTAATCCTTTGGTCCTGGGGTTAAACACATAAAATGTTAAGTATGAGGTGGTATCAAAAGGTTTCCAGACTAGTTTTGTAACGCGCCAACAGATGGCAGCACAAGGCGGCACGCTCAGTCACAGGGAGCACCGACCTTCATAGGTCAGTGTGCCAAAAGGCATCGTCCTGTGTACATCGGGAGCTGTGCAACTGGTGCTATTCTGACCACGTGCATTACCACATCTGCTATTTCATCATGGTCAGCTTGTTAGAACAAAGAGCAAACGTGAAATTCTGCGTGAAACTGGGCAAATCTGTCACAGAGACGTTTGACATAGTTACATAGTTGGTAAGGTTGAATAAAGACATCAGTTCATCCAGTTCAACCGGTGTAGGTGTGTGTGTGTGTGTGTGTAGAAAAAAATCATTTCCCCTATCCCCGTATATTGTTTTTGCTAAAATGCACATCCATGAGTCTTTTAAAACTATCCATATTTCCTGCCAATACCACCAATTGTGAAAGAGAGTTCCACATCCTTGCTGCCCTAACAGTGAAAAACCCCCTATGCATCTTAAAGGAGTTGTAAAGGCAGAATGTTTTTTATCTTAATGCATTCTATGCATTACGATAAAAAAAAAACCTTCTGTGTAATGGCAGCCCCCTGAGCACCCCCCTAACCTGAGCACCTTCTCTGTCCAGCGATGTCCACGATCCCCTCAGCCATCCAGTACACTCCTCCTTATTGTCTAAGACAGAACAGCAGTGCTATTGGCTTCCGCAGCTGTCAATCAAAGTCAGTCAGCCAATCAGGTGAGAAAGGAGGTGGGGCCAGGTCGGGGCTCCGTGTCTGAATGGATACACGGAGCTCTGACTCAGGTTGGATGCCCCCTGTAGCAAGATGCTGGCACTCAAAGGAGGGCGGGACTAGGAGCAGCAAAGAGGGACCCCAGAAGAGGAGGATCCAGGCTGCTCTGTGCAAAACCAACTGCCCAAAGGGGTAAGTATAACATGTTTGTTATTTTTCTTTTAAAAAAAAAACGAGCCTTTACAATCACTTTAAGGTTAAACCGCTTCTCTTCCAGTCTCATCGTGTGGCCCTGTGTTCTCTTATACTCCCTGAGACTGAAAAGTTTCATACTTATGCTGGGATCACCGTTGAGATATTTGTATAACGCTATCATATCTCCTCTCAAGCGTCTCTTCTCCAGGGAGAATAACTTTAGCACTTGTAGTCGTTCCTCATAATTGAAGTGCTCCAGTCCCAATATTAAGTTAGTTGTCCTTCGGCAAGTTTATGGCAATGCTGCAATGAGTCATTTGAGGTGTTTTGAGTGGCGCCTGTCCTTCAAGAGCAGAAGAACATCACTGGAAGACAACCAGAGATCGGAAAGACCTTCATCAAGCTCAACCCCTGTGAGTTTCTCACCAGAAACAACATGATCTCACTTCCGCACCTACCCTACTCGCCAGATTTGGCTCCCGCGGACTTCGCCCTCGGGATAAAGACCCAGCTCAAAGGTCGCTGTTTTGACACCATTGCTGAGATCCAGTGTGGAGATCGCAGAAGGGGCTTGACACGCTTCGAAAACGGAAAATTGTATACTCACCTTTCCGTAATTTTCCTTTCCTGACGCATCTTCATGGCAGCACACACTGGGTTGTGACTCCGCCCCCACAACCTGACAGGATTGGTCTATCTATAAAAGTTGAAGAGAGATGACCCCCACCATTCTCTGTATATATCATTTAAAACAGGGTGGGAATCTGTGTGCTGCCATGAAGATGCGTCAGGAAAGGAAAATTACGGAAAGGTGAGTATACAATTTTCCGTTTTCCTGACGCCTTCATGGCAGCACACACTGGGAAATAACTCGCCAGTCGGGAGGGTGCAAATTAAAGTTTTATTATTCTAAAGAGCTGAGGAATTGGCTGTAATAATGGCTCTGCCAAAGTCCGCTGTAGTTAGTTGTGCAGAGTCAATTTTATAGTGAGAAGTAAACGTATGTGTTGACGACCAGGTAGCTGCCCTACAGATCGTTTCCGGTGAAACTCTGCAATATGCTGCCCATGAAGTTGCCACTGCCCTGGTTGAGTGTGCCTTGATGCCTTCTGGGATGGCTAGCTGCTGAGATGAATATGTCTTTTTAATGGTGTTGACTAGCCAGGATGCGATTGTTCGGGAAGTTGCTGGATGACCTTTCCTAGGACCGTGAGGAATTATGAGAAGAGTATCTGATTTTCTGAAAGAGGCTGTAGCTTCCAAATAGCTGGTAATGATAGTTTTAACGTCCAATGCATGAGGTTCACCTTGGTTATTAATAAAGGATGGAAGGTTGATATCTTGATTATAATGAAAAGAAGATGATACCTTGGGAGTGAAACGTTCCGAAGGCCTCAATACCACTCTATCAGGATAGAAGACTAGGTAAGGTTCTGTTATCAGAAATGCTTTAAGTTCTGAAACTCTTCTCGCAGATGTAATGGCGATAAGGAAGGTTACCTTCAGAGTCAGGTTCCAAAGTGAAATTGTTTCAGTCGGCCAAAAAGGAGGTTTGGATAATGCATCGAGTACTGTAGAGAGATTCCATGGTGGAAATGTGGGTTTCTTTGGAGGTCTGATTTTTAAGCAGGCTCTCATGAACTGAATCACTAGAGGATGTAGTGCCCATCTAATGCCTGTTTTAGCTGAAAGAGCCGAAATCTGGACTTTAAGGGTACTAGAGCTTAAGCCTTTGGTAATACCTAACTGAAGAAATTCTAGAACTTGAGGAGGTTCTGGTGATACTGGGTTCCATTTTTTTTGTCGAGCCAGCGAACAAAACCTATTCCATACTTGTGAGTAGGTCCTGTTGGTGGTGCTTCCTCTAGCTTGAAGAAGAGTAGAAATGACCTCCTGTGAGCATCCTTGCTCTAACAGCCGAGTCCTTTCAATTTCCATGCTGTCAGGTGTAACTTCTCTGGAGCTAGATGTAGAAATTGACCCTGGGACAGAAGGTCCGATGTTACTGGGAGAGAAAGCGGTTGTTGTAGGCTGAGTTGTAGTAGGGTTGTGAACCACGGCCTCCTCGGCCAGAAAGGAATTATGGCTATTACAGTTGCTGATGATTTCCGAAGCCTGGATAGGAACCTCGCAATTAAGGGTACTGGGGGAAAAATGTAACCCAGCTTGAAATTCCACGGATGGGTTAGACAATCCATCCCTTCGGCTGATGGGAAGGCTGCTCTTGACAGGAATCTCCGACATTTGGCATTCGCAGGTGTGGCTGCTAGGTCGATCTCTGGTGTTCCCCAAGTTGTTGCAAGAAGGGAAAAAACCCGTTGGCTCAATGACCACTCGTTGTTGGAGAGAAGTTCCCTGCTCAAAGTGTCGGCCAGCATGTTCTGGGCTGCTGGGACATATACTGCTTTTAGGTCTATTAGGTGTACTTGAGCCCACTCCATAATAGGGCGTACCTCCTGCATCAGAGTGTGACTCCTCGTACCCCCTTGCCTCTGGATATATGCTACAGCGACTCTGTTGTCCATCCGTATCACCACGTTCTTCCCTATCAGGTATGGAGTGAAGGCTAGAAGTGCCTGAAAGGCCGCTCTGAGCTCTAGTATGTTGGATACTATTCCCTGGGCTTGAAACTTCCATTGCCCTTGTGCTGCTAGATTTTGGTAATGAGCTCCCCATCCTAGCTGGCTGACATCTGAAGTGACCACCTCTGGCTGTGGAGAAACTAGAGATTTGTATCTCTTGAGATTCCTGGGTCGTGTCCACCACCACATCGATTGTTTCACACCCCTGTGTATGTAGATCTTCTGAAGCATTGATACTCCATTCCACTGCCTCAGAAAAGAATTCTGCAAGATTCTTGTGTGCCATTGGGACCACTGAATCATGGGCAGAGTCGCAGACATGGAGCCCAGGATGCTCATACATACTCTGGCTGGCAAGTGTGTAACCGAGATTAGCCTCTGAACTTTCTGAATCAGAGGCATGATTTTCTCCTGAGGAAGCTGTACTCTGTTCAGGATGGTATCTAGCTCCGAACCGAGAAAAATCATCTTCTGAGTGGGCTGAAGCTTGCTCTTTTGCCAGTTCACCAGCCAACCAAAGTTTTGCAGAGTTGATAATAGGATCTCTCGGTGTTGTATCAAGACCTGGCGACTTTCTGCTAGAAGAAGTATATCGTCCAGATAATGATGTACTCTCAGACCTCTTTCTCTGAGGTATGCGATGAGAGGCAGAAGAACCTTGGTGAAGGTTCTGGGAGCTGATGAGATGCCGAAGGGTAGGCACTGGAACTGGAAGTGGTGTTGATTGATTGAAAAGCGGAGAAATCTTTGAAAAGCAGGATGTATTGGGATGTGAAGATAGGCGTCTGATAAGTCTATGGACAGCATCCAATCTTCTAGATTCACTGCTAATAGTATGGACTGTAGGCTCTCCATCTTGAAGGTTTCTAACTTGATATTTTTGTTTAGTCTTTTTAAGTCCAGCACTGGCCGTAAATCCCCCGTTTTCTTTTTTACTAAAAACAGAGGGGAGTAGAAACCTCTGCCTCTTTGACATAGTGGAACCTCCAAAATTGCCTCCTTTTGTTTTAGCTCCATTATGTATTGCAGAAGGATTCTTCTCTTTTGTTGAGAAGCCGGGAGTTTTGTTGGCAAAAAATGGTCTCTGGGGATCTTGTTCAGGAATCTCCACCTGTGGCCGTACTTGATCGTAGAATTGGTCCAATGATCCCTGATGTTTTCTGACCATATTTGTGTGAATCTTTTTAGTCTGGCGCCCACCCTCGGGGGATGGGCGGGCGTACCTTCAAAAGGACTTCTGTTGTTCGGTACCAGGGGTGGCCTTGGTTTTCCGCATCCTCAGGAAAGAAGACTGTGTGTTCTTCCAGTTTCTTTTAAACTCTCTGCCTGGTCTGTATGTTTTTGCTTCTCTGTACCTTTCTGGAAGGTTACCTTTGTAAACGGGACCTCTTGGTCTCTTTGGTCTCCTGTCAGAGGGAATGAGCCCAGATTTTCCCCCTGTCACCTTGGAAATTGCCGTATCTAATTTGGAGCCGAAGAGGTTGGAACCATCGTAGGGAATTCTGCACCAATTAGTTTTTGATGCTGCGTCTGCTACCCAGGGTTTTAGCCACAGAGCTCGTCTTGCCATAACCGAGGCTAACATTGCCCGGGCCGAGCACCTAATCATGTCCACGGAGGCTTCTGCGATAAAATCGCCTGCTAATTTAAGTTCCTGTAGAGACGTAATTACTTTCTCCAAGTCTATCTCTCCCTGAAGAGATTTTTCAATATTTACAGTCCAGCCTGAAATGGCTCTACCAACTGCTGCTGTGGTGACTGCTGGTCTGCAAGCGCCCCCTGCTGTGGAATAGGCTTTTTTGAGTTCTAGGTCTATCTTCCGATCTAGGACGTCACGGAAGGAGACGGCATCTTCAATGGGTAGGGTGACATGCCTTGCCAAACGCATCAAAGAGGCATCCACAACCGGGGCATTAATTAAGGAGGAGACCTTGGGTTCTCTTAAAGGGTACATTTTTGCAAGTCTGTTGTTTAGGTTAGGTCTCTTGTCGGCTCTCTCCCATTCATCTTTGATCAAATCATTTAATTCCTCGATGAAAGGGAAGGTTTCTGGATCCCTTTTCAGGTTCGGAAAATATTTCCGCGTTTTTTGAGGTGTTTCCTTAGATTCTTCCCAACCTATGGCCTCTTTAACAGATTTTGCAAATGGTTCGACCAAGGTGAAGTCAAAACCTGTTGGCACTTCCGAGTCTTCGCTCTCTGAAGGGGATTCTGGATCTGCCCTTACTTCGATTGCTGAGCGAGGAGGAGCCATGGAGGTACCTGGTTCTGACCTGGCCGGCAGGGGTGCAGTTGACTCCATTATAGATTCTCTGACTGATTCCCGAATCAGGTCAGTTACTTCTCTGACGTCCGATTCTCTATCTTTCGTAGCTTCATTGAAGCACGAGCGACATACTAATTTATCTGGCAAAGCCGTGGCGCCACATACCCAGCAGCAATTTGCTGCGGGACGGGTGTGCTGGGTTTGCTTGCGACGTGATGAAGGCGATCTTCTATGATGAGATCGGCTACGTCGAGAACGACTGTGGCGTGAGTGACCACGACGAGAATGGCTACGGTGAGAGTGTCTGTGACGAGATGAGGAGCGTGATCGGCTTCTGCGGGATCTTCTGCTTGAGGCATGGCTTGATTTCTCCCTGCGTCTTGATTTAGACCTGGACGGACTGATAGAAGAAGTCTTGTCAGAAGATGTGCGCTCTTTTTTTCTCTCTTCAATACTTACCATATGGACAGCCCCTTACCTTACAGGACGTGGGTGGTCTGCTTGGGCAGTGGTCTCCATGAGCAGAGAAGAAGAATGTAGGCAGAAATAAAGGTCTGGAATGTGGTTAAAGAGGAAAACAAAAATATACATATATATCTATGCCAAGATAATAATAACAATAATACATTTCTTATTTCTTATTTCTTTTTTTTCTTTTTTTTTTAAATTATTATATATTTTTTTTTTTTTAAATAAAAAATACCCTTGTAACGATGAATCAGGAAGGATCAAATGACTTACCAGTTTCCAGAGGGAATTTCAGTTTCAGGATGCCAAGAAGAGTCAGCCAAAACGAGCAGAATAGCAAGCTGCTGTATTGAAAGCCAGAGCCCTTTTTTAAATAATACCGCCGCCGTCGCGCCAAAAATGACGCTTCGCGCATGCGCAGAAGCGCCGCGACGGCTCCAGCGCCATGTTGGAAGCTGGCAAACGTGAAGGCTGTCTCTATTCGATTCTCCCGCGCATGCGCAATGCGGAGCGGGACGCGCCGGCGGCCATCATCCATGCCTAGAGCGCTGAGGGACTACAGGTACCAGAGGGAGAAAGAATTAGGAAAATTGAAAAAGAAAGAAAAAGAAAAAGAAGTGGAGACCACTGCAATACTTCAGCTTCTTTAAAGCCTACTATGTGCCAGATAATCCACGATGCTGCCCCTGAGACCACCAGAGTGGGGGCTCCCTCCATAGAAGCTCCTTTAGAGACTGTACAAGAGGGACTTCCAAACAGGAGAGGCTTGAACCTGCTGGGGTGATGCGGTAAGAGGCTCTTGCGATGTCCAACCATCTTGTCAGGTGAGGATAAAAAAGAGAATGGTGGGGGTCATCTCTCTTCAACTTTTATAGATAGACCAATCCTGTCAGGTTGTGGGGGCGGAGTCACAACCCAGTGTGTGCTGCCATGAAGGCGTCAGGAAAAGAAGACTTCCAGGACACAGAAGTGGCAGGAATACAGGGAGCGCTGTACGGCTGTGCAAGGGGACTATTTTGAAAATCATAGTGGGCTTGATTTACTAAAACGAGAGAGTGCAAAGTCTGGTGCAGCTGTGCATGGCAGTCAATCAGCTTCTAATGTCAGCTTGTTCAATTAAAGGAGTTGTAAAGGCAGAAGTTTTTTTTTATCTTAATACATTCTATGTATAGCAGCCTCCCCAGCACCCCTAATTACTTACCTGAACCCCATCTCTCTCCAGTGATGCCCACGAATGTCTAAGTCACCTGGGACACTCCACCTGATTGACTGAGACACAGCAGCAGCGCCATTGGCTCCTGCTGCTGTCAATCAAAGTCAGTCAGCCAATCAGGGGAGAGAGGGGGCGGTGCCGGGTCGGGGCTCCTTGTCTGAATGGACACACAAAGCTGTGACTCGGCTCAAATGCCCCCATAGAAAGCTGCTGGCTGAAGGGGCACTCGATAGGAAGAAGGGGCCAGGAGTAGCAAAGAGGGACCGGAGAAGAGGAGGATCCGGCCTGCTCTGTGCAAAACCAACTGCACAGAGGAGGTAAGTAGAACTTGTTTATTTTTTTTATTTATTTTTTAAACGAGACTTTAGTATCATTTTAAGCTTTGACAAAAGAAAAAAGTTGATTGGTTTTCAGGCAAAGCTGCACCGGATTTTGCACTCTCCAGCTTTAGTAAATCACCCCCAGTGTGTAAACGTAGATAAATACATTTCTTGTAAACAGAGCTAATCTTAAAACTGTTTGATACCACCTCATATGGATTCAATTTGTTGAAGGAGGTGAAGGAAATCTCCCCAATGAGACAAAAAAAAACTGACATTGGTTTTACCTAAAAAAAAATGATGGCTTTAAACTTACTTTAAAAGAACAAATCATTGAACATTTGTTTTAATTTAGTTAAAAACTTGTGCAACTCAATCTCTTTTGAGAACACCAAAGGAAAATGAATTAAACTGAAACAATTAATCAAGTAATTTAAATGATTGCTGTGGGGGACAGCTCTAATTTTGATAAAGCATCATCACCCTGATCCTTATTTATCAACCTGTATCAAGCCAAAACATCTTAATTGCTCTATATCAGTAATGATTTATAATATTGCAAACTTACAGTACATAATATACTGTACGAATAGGACATTAGATTTGTATCTTTTATCTCTTTATTTCATAGCGAAAAGAGAAGTAATTCACCCAACGCAAGCGGTTAGAAAGCAGACTAATGTGGAAGAACTGGATCAAATAAACCTGAAGCCAAATAGAGCTTCTGCACATCAAACTGATTATTTGTCTTATTGAAAAGATGAAAATGATTGCTAGCCGTGGGCAATAGCTTTTGTTCCGGTGCTTTGCTTAGAATTTCTTAAATTGGCCCCCGTATCATTTTAATTTCGCTTTATTTTCTAGCAAGAAAACAGATCAAAAATGAGACAGGACCAAAATTTGAAGGTCCAACATACAGTATCTCACAAAAATGAGTACACCCCTCACATTTCTGTAAATATTTTATTCTATCTTTTCATGTGACAACACTGAAGAAATGACACTTTGCTACAATGTAAAGTAGTGAGTGTACAGCTTGTATAACAGTGTAAATTTGCTGTCCCCTCAAAATAACTCAACACACAGCCATTAATGTCTAAACCCCTGGCAACAAAAGTGAGTACACCCCTAAGTGAAAATGTCCAAATTGGGCCCAATTAGCCATTTTCCCTCCCTGATGTCATGTGACTCGTTAGTGTTACAAGGTCTCAGGTGTGAATGGGGAGCAGGTGTGTTAAATTTGGTGTTATCGCTCTCACTCTCTCATACTGGTCACTGGAAGATCAACATGGCACCTCATGCCAAAGAACTCTCTGAGGATCTGAAAAAAAAGAATTGTTGCTCTACATAAGGATGGTCTAGGCCAGTGGTGGCAAACCTTGGCACCCCAGTTGTTTTGGAACTACATTTCCCATGATGCTCAACTACACTGCAGAGTGCATGAGCATCATGGGGAATGTAGTTCCAAAACATCTGGAGTGCCAAGGTTCACCATCACTGGTCTAGGCTATAAAAAGATTGCTAAGCCCCCGAAACTGAGCTGGCCAAGACCATACAGTGGTTTAACTGGACAGGTTCCACTCATTTGGTGGAGGGGGGATTATGGTGTGAGGTTGTTTTTCAGGGTTTGGACCTGGCCCCTCAAACCAATGCTGCATCCACATAGGTAATTATGATTCCCAAAAATAAAACATTGCCATACTTCTCTTTAAAGCCCTCCAGCGTACAGACTGTACCGCCTTCTCACTTTGTTTAGAGCTTACTTATAAGGCATCAGTGGTTGCTGTGTGCATACAGATGCTATTTCCATAAAGGATTGGAGGTTATGTTGAAGTGCCAGGAATCATCTGTCTATACATTACTTATAAATTGGTTGAGCATGTTTATAGCTGCAGGTTTCTCTATTCTAACAACATAGCTACTGATCTGTGAAATCTCACATACCCAAAAATGTATAAGTGACAGTTTACCTAATTGCATGAGCCTGGACAGAATGGGTGACGAAGGGTAGACCTGTGCAGTGCTGCTAGGGATTACTCAGAGATGTCTCGGAGACATCATCAACAATAAAAATGGCCTCTAGTGTATAAATAATTTGATGAACGTATATATGTATTATGCTAGCATGTATAGCCTGTTGTGCCTGATTCACAGGCTGATAATTTAATGATTGTTAGTATTGCAGATCATACTAGAAACAAAAAGTTTACCTCTTCCTCAGTTAAAGGCGTCTCTCTGAATCTCCCTCTCTCATCGTAGTGGCGCTTTTTTATCTCTTCTGAGTCATAGAAATCTGGAAACTCGACAGACCTTTTCTTGTAATTTAGAAGCTGAGCCAATTCATCCATCCTGTCATACTCTCTTTTTTCTTCCAATTTGGGCATTTTAGCGGCGCCTCTGTTCCCACCATACCGACGTCTCAAATCTTCAAGAAATTTCTTTTTTCCCCATAAACATGTATACGTGTCAATGTCCGGGATATTCGATTCCTCTCTGTCTTCTCTGATATGGCGATTTTTACTTTCCTCATATTGTCTCAAGTCTTCTTGAGGCAGCTTTGGGTAGTATCTTTTCATCCCATCCACCATTTCTTCACCAATGTAGTACCTCTTTTCATCTTGTTTCTTTTCTTGTCTAAATGGCTCAGCCTCTTCACTCCCTTGGAGATGATTTTTTAGTTTTCTGTAGAAATTTTCTTTCTCTTGTTCATGCTCATGACGCTTATCAATACCTTCCTCGCTCTCTTCACTATCTTCATTGCTTTCTTCGTAGTTTAGTCTGGAGTTTTGTTGACTTGGCCACCTCTTTCTTTCTTCTTGTCGTCTTTTCTCTTCATGGTGGTGATCAGTCAGTTCTTTCTCATTGCTTTCTTCACTGCTATCATGGTGATCTCCCTCTTCCTCGCTGTCTTCATGGTGGTGTTTCTTCTCTCTTGCTTCTTCCAAACTTTCTTTGTCATAATGGGACCTCTTGTCAAAGTAGTTTTTAATCAAGTGGTTTTCCAAGGAGGTTTCTCCAAAGTGTGGCCTTTGTCCCCTTGGGTCTGCAAAATTGTTTCTTGGCTCTTCGTGATGACCTTGCCTTTCCTCATAACCAAAGAGCCTCTTTATAAGTTCTTCATGATTTGGTTTATAGCTTATTTTTTCTTTTTCTTCTTCCCATCCATCGTTTTCTTCTGGAACTTTACTGGAGTGAATGGAATGGAATTTCTCTGGCTGCAAAAGTTGTTCCTTCCCGTTTTTGCTTAAAGCATGCCTCTTTAGGATTTCCTCTAAATTCTTGACATCATCCTCATTTTCTTCTTCTGGTAATTCCTTTGTATGTTTATCTGTGTGATGAGCTCTTTTGTCTAAAATGTCATGGGCAGACTCTTGTGAGTCCTCATGGTATTTATTTCTTTTTTCCATGTCTTCTTTCTCATAATGTTTTTTGTGATCTCTTTCTTCATCATCATCCTCACCTTCGGCAAAGTCTCTTTCTTTAGAATGCCCTGTGCTTTCCTCTTTTTCATCAAATTGTTCTGTTTCTTTTAATTTTTCCTCCTCCTTTTCCTCTCTGCTTTCAGATTCTGCATGATGCCGCTTCTCTTCGTATTCTTCTTTTGGTAAATCTGGACTCTGTTTAGCTTCTTCCTTACTGTCATGTTGGTGATTATCTAGGCCTACAGGGTCCTTTAGAGTTCTTGTTTCATACTGTTTCAGTTCACCCTCTTCTTCATCCGGATTATGTCTATTGCCTAAAAGACATTATTACAGATCATGAAATGAGTAAGGACTCCATCCCTACATGAAATGAAGTCAAACATAACAAAGCCCACTACAGACAAGGCAATACACCAAAAACAACAAATGATGGTACAAAATAAAGAAGTACCCATTGCAGTGTGGGATGTATATTGCCTTTTCTGCACACAGTATTTTCAAAAGCCTCTCCAGACAACAAGAAAAAACATTATTTTTCTACCATTTTACAAAACTCTGGTTCAGCCATATCTTGAGTATGCCACCCAGTTCTGGATACCAGTCTTCAGGAAGGATGTGTGTCATTTAGAGCAGGGGTCTCCAAACTTTCTAAACAAAGGGCCAGTTTACTGTCCTTCAGACTTTAAGGGGGCCGTACTGTAGCCAGCCAAAGTAGAAAATGTTTTGGTGTCACTGGAAGTAAACAATGTCCCTCTTTGGCATTAGAGGGAGGAATAGTGCCCCATCGCTGGTGTCATTGGGAGGAATAGTGCCCGGTCACTGGTGTCATTGAGAGGAATAGTGCCCCATTGCTGGTGTTATTGGGAGGAATAGTGCCCCATCATTGGTGTCAGTGGGAGAAATAGTGCCTCATCATTGGTGTCAGTGGGAGGAATAGTGCCCCAATGTTGTGTCATTGAGAGGAATAGTGCCCCATCACTGGTGTCATTGAGAGGAATAGTGCCCCATCACTGGTGTCATTGGGAGGAATAGTGCCCCAATGTTGTGTTATTGGGAGAAATAGTGCCTCGTCACTGGTATCAGTGGGAGGAACAGTGCCCTGTTGTTGGTGTCAATGGCAGGAACTATGCCCCACTGTTGCTGACAGTGGGGGGAATAATGCTTTCGAGGACCAGATAAAATCAAGCAAAGGGCCACAGTTTGAAGACCACTGATCTAGAGAGTCCAGAGAAAGGCAACAAAGCTACAAATGGGCTGTAGGAACGACTACAAACATTAAAATTATTCTCCCTGGAGAAGACACTTAAGAGGGGATATGATCGTAATATACAAAATGTTTAACCACTTTTTGACTGCCTACAGTATTTTTACTGCAAGCGGGTGGCACAGGCAGGCTGTATCACGTATATGTACATGATCCAGATTGTTCTGGGTTAGGGGAATGCGCATGCTGCTTTCGTAACCGATATGTCCATCGAACACTGCGGATTGCAGGGCCCGGTACCTGCAGGCCGGTCATCATTTGATCGCTATGCGCTGTGCACATGATCACAATGTCAACAAAGCTGTTATGAATGAATTAATTCACACCAGCTGTGTTTCCTATGCTGTGATTGGCTCACAGCTATCACACTGTATCTGGGCCAATCACAGGACCCTGTACCATGTGATTAGCTGTAGCCAATCACAGATCACTGGTAATAACAGCTGTTATGAATGTAACCCATTCATGAAAGTAAAAAGCATTGTTACAATGATAATTATTCTAACAGCAATCAAAGTGTAAAAAAACAAAACAAAACCCCTGATCACCCCCCCCCATGTAAAAAAAAAATGTAAAGAAAAATTTAAAAAAAAGGGTAAAAAAGACAACAAACAATGTATAAAAAAATGTAATTTAAAAATGTATTTATTTATTTATTTTCACATACTGTCACCAATCAGTGTAACTGATCACTGCCACACCAGTTATTTGATGACGCTCTACTGCACTGGTGACATTATGTAAAAAGAAAGCGTTTGAAAAAAAAAAATGTATTCAATTTCTTAATTTTCAAAAAAATTGTGACAAAATATAACAACTTCAAAAAACTCGCCTTGCCTCTTACTGAATGCCCCAGATTGTCTACTTTACAAAAAGGGGTCATTTGGGTGGGGGTAATTAAAAGGGGTAGTTTGGGGGATATTTGTACTGTCCTGGCATTTTAAGGGCCTCAAAATATGAAACAGGCCATTGGTACATCAGGACTGATCAATTTTCTTATATATAGTTTGTAGACACTATAACTTTTATACAAACTAACTTATTGTTATTTTTTTTTATTTTGTTTTTACCAAAGACATACATTTTGGTCTAAATAACATTGATGTCCTTTTTCCCTCCACAAATAGAGCTTTCTTTTGGTGGTATTTGATCACCTTTACGGTTTTAAATTTTTGCACTATAAACAAAAAAAGAGCGTCAATTTTGAAAAAATATATATATTTTTTAATTTCTGCTATAAAACATATTCAATAATAAAAAAAAAAGTGTAAAAAAAAAAAACACATTTCTTCATCAGATTAGGCCAATATGTATTCTACTACATATCTATGGTAAAAAAACATCCAATAAGCGTATATTGATTGGTTTGCGCAAAAGTTATAGCGTCTACAAACTAGGCGATAGATTTATGGAATTTTTATTTTTAATTAGTTTTAATTTTTATTTTATTTATTTATTTTTAAAAATTTTTACCTAGTAATGGCGATCAGCTACTTTTAGTGAGACTGCAACATTGCGGCGAACAAATCTGATGCTAAGTGACACTTTTTGGAGACCAGTGACACCAATATAGTGGTCAGTGCTAAAAAAAAAAAGCGCTATCACTGTACTAATGACACTGGCAGGGAAGGGGTTAATATCAGGCAATTCGATATTCCAGTCGTACACGTTCCCGGACAAATGGCAAAAACATTAATGGGTGCTGTAACGATTACCAGTTGGGTTCTGGAAGCATCAGACAGAAGTACATCTTCGCCAGCACACCATGGATCAGCAAACAGAATTGTCCAAAAAAGGTTTTTTAATCGAAAACGGTCACATCACAAGGGAGGTGCAACGTTTTGGGGGCCGCGCAGGACCACTTCGTCAGGCAAGTGATCAGGAGCGATCAAAGGGTTAAATGTGTTCCCTGGGAATATTTTCTAACGTTACGGGGGGGGGGGTGCATTTACTTCGGGAAGACAGAGATACGTGTTCCTGCTTAGCAGAAACACATGATCTCTGTCTTCCCTTCTAAAAGAACAGCGATCTGCCTTGTTTACTGCCATCCTGCTGATCTCCGGAATTATCGGGACATTGGGTCCGCTGGACGCGCTGATTGGCTCCCCCCCCCCCCGTGTTCAATCACAGCGGGAGCCAGTCGCCGGCGGCACGTGTGCGCCCCAGACCCGGAAGTGTTAGAACACGTACTAGGTACGTGATCTGGCACAGAGCGTCCTCCATGCTGCAGTATATCCGCGTGGGGCGGTCACTATGTGGTTAAGCTGCATAGGGGTTTCTTTACTGTTAGAGCAGTAAGGATGTGGAACTCCCTTCCACAGTCAGTGGTGTCAGTGGGGAGTGTAGATAAATTTAAAAAACGTTAGATGTGTTTTTTAGCAAACGCAATATACGGGAAAAATTGTAGTGACATAAACACACACACATATACATATTTATGTATTTTTTTCAACCTTACCACTAACTGAGCTGCTGTTGCTATGCGGGAAACACTGTTACTGTGTTTAGTCAATGTGTGTACCAATTAACCAGCAGCATTTTATATAACTCTTTATGAGCTTTTGAAGCCAAATTAAGTCCAGGGCCTTGGCAAATCTTCTTGGCTGTTATATTCGGCTGGGCAACCTTTTTTTTCAC
>NC_133327.1:671718611-671781501 GCF_042186555.1 Aquarana catesbeiana | reverse complement strand
TGTCGTATCATTGGGAGCATGCCCTGACGGGTATGCATACAAGCACGTTCTGGCCATACAAACTAAGGACCATTTTGAGGGAGCTCTGTGGGATCAGCCATGGGGGTCTGGAAAGGCTCTGTCCGTCTCCCACCTCCACTTACCCATTTGACGACTTCTGTCCTCCCGGCCCTGTAGGTCGTTTGTCTGTACATCTGACAGCTGGGAGGTCTGAGGATTTTGAGTTGCTGCAATGAAATATCAGCAAAATGGACTAGCCTGCTGCATAATTTTTTTCAGTTTGATTTCGGGGTGTCTTTAAATTCAGTCCTCTGTAGGTTGATGGTTCATAGTTTGATTCATTTCCATCAAACTATGTGGCATCCTTTCATTACCCAGTCCATACCAGTATAGAAATCCAGCATGATATTTTTTCCCATTGAGATCTGATGTGTTCTCAGTGTTCCTTTCATTTTTTTTTTTTTTTTTTTTAGCAATGCATAAACTATGCACACCTAATGTGAATGCTGAATCTCTCTCTCTCTCTCTCTCTCTCTCTCTCTCTCTCTCTCGTGTTCTCTCTCTCTCTCGTGTTCTCTCTCTCTCTCGTGTTCTCTCTCTCTCTCTCTCTCTCTCTCTCGTGTTCTCTCTCTCTCTCTCGTGTTCTCTCTCTCTCGTGTTCTCTCTCTCTCGTGTTCTCTCTCTCTCTCTCGTGTTCTCTCTCTCGTGTGTTCTCTCTCTCTCGTGTTCTCTCTCTCTCTCTCTCGTGTTCTCTCTCTCTCTCTCTCTCTCTCTCTCTCGTGTTCTCTCTCTCTCTCTCGTGTTCTCTCTCTCTCTCTCTCTCTCTCGTGTTCTCTCTCTCTCTCTCTCTCTCTCGTGTTCTCTCTCTCTCTCTCTCGTGTTCTCTCTCGTGTGTTCTCTCTCTCTCGTGTTCTCTCTCTCTCTCTCTCTCTCGTGTTCTCTCTCTCTCTCTCTCTCGTGTTCTCTCTCTCTCTCTCTCGTGTTCTCTCTCTCTCTCTCTCTCGTGTTCTCTTTCTCTCTCTCTCTCTCTCTCGTGTTCTCTCTCTCTCTCTCTCTCTCTCTCGTGTTCTCTCTCTCTCTCTCTCTCGTGTTCTCTCTCTCTCTCTCTCTCTCTCGTGTTCTCTCTCTCGTGTTCTCTCTCTCTCTCGTGTTCTCTCTCTCTCTCGTGTTCTCTCTCTCTCGTGTTCTCTCTCTCTCGTGTTCTCTCTCTCTCGTGTTCTCTCTCTCTCTCTCTCGTGTTCTCTCTCTCTCTCTCTCTCTCGTGTTCTCTCTCTCTCTCTCTCTCGTGTTCTCTCTCTCTCTCTCTCTCGTGTTCTCTCTCTCTCTCTCTCTCTCGTGTTCTCTCTCTCTCTCTCTCTCGTGTTCTCTCTCTCTCGTGTTCTCTCTCTCTCGTGTTCTCTCTCTCTCGTGTTCTCTCTCTCTCTCTCGTGTTCTCTCTCTCTCTCTCTCTCTCTCGTGTTCTCTCTCTCTCTCTCTCTCTCTCGTGTTCTCTCTCTCTCTCTCTCTCTCTCGTGTTCTCTCTCTCTCTCTCTCTCTCTCTCTCGTGTTCTCTCTCTCTCTCTCTCTCTCTCGTGTTCTCTCTCTCTCTCTCTCTCTCTCGTGTTCTCTCTCTCTCTCTCTCTCGTGTTCTCTCTCTCTCTCTCTCTCGTGTTCTCTCTCTCTCTCTCTCTCTCGTGTTCTCTCTCTCTCTCTCTCTCGTGTTCTCTCTCTCTCTCTCTCGTGTTCTCTCTCTCTCTCTCTCGTGTTCTCTCTCTCTCTCTCTCGTGTTCTCTCTCTACATAAGGTCCTATGTGCAAACAACAATTGCTTCATTCATAAGCTGAAACAAGTGACATCATAAAATATTGATCAAGTCTTATGTGCAAAAGATATATATATATATATATATATATATATATATATTACATTTTTTTTTTTTTTTTTGCCAGCAAAATCTAAGAAATCCACAAACTTTGCACCACTTCCAGCTTTCCTCAATGTTCTCTTCACAGAGAGTTATAGGTGTGCCCTCATCTTCCTGAGTGGACGCATGACACGTGGTCAGAAACCGCTTCATATAAACCAAGACTCACAGGTACTTCTAACAGTAGTGGCACTTGTTTCTTCTTCTACTCCTCCTTACCATCAAAGGAAAGCATTCAAAAAAGAAGAGAATAAAATAGTCCCAAAAAGGGGCTATCGCTCCAGTTTCGCTCCAGTATCGGTCCAGTTTCCAACCAAGAAGTGTGTGATGCATCTACTGGTGCAAATCCTCCACCACCATGCACTCACCAGAAGATGAATGAATATTAGCCTGAAATAATAATCCACCCTCACAGGGAATCTGTGGTATCCTATCCACTATGCAAGAAGTATAACCAAACCTCCGTCCTGTTAGGGAAATGGAGCCAGAAGATTGATATAGTGTAGGATTTATTGGTATTCCGGTACATCCATAAAAACAATGTAGAAAATCCACGTGGACTGTAAACAAATGCTGCAAAACTTTCTCTGATGGCCGCCGCTCTGAGAATCGGAGGCGGCAGTGTGAAGTCAGTGTGCAGGGCTCTACCCGACGCGTTTCATGCGCATGCACGCCCTCAGGCTCCTCCCCTTTGTTTACATAGTGTAATCTGGCACGTTATTACAGAAATAAAATTATTCACTTACTCTTATGTGAAGCTGATATTTGTAAATGTATTACCCCTATGACCGTTGGGGAATATTTATACCCCTCAGAAGATTCCGCCCGGCCTGGTGATGTCAAGACCCTACCCATCTGGCACGTTGTGTCCCGTAGGGACTTATTTATTTTTACCTCCTACTTCTTCTTTTTTTTTTTTTTTTTTTTTCCATGTTTAACCACTTCAGCTCTGGAAGGTTTACACCCCCCCCCCCCCCCCCCCCCCCCTTCATGGCCAGGCCATTTTTTGCAATACGGCACTGGGTCGCTTTAACTGAGAATTGCTCTGTCTTGCGACGCTGTACTCAAATAATATTGGTGTCTTTCTTCTTTCTTCTTTCTTCTTTCTTCTTTCTTCTTCCTTCTTCTTTCTTCTTTCTTCTTTCTTCTTTCTTCTTTCTTCTTTCTTCTTTCTTCTTCTTTCTTCTTCTTTCTTCTTCTTTCTTCTTTCTTCTTTCTTCTTTTACCACAAATAGAGCTTTCTTTTGGTGGTATTTGATCATCTCTGCAGTTTTAATTTTTTGCGCTAGAAGCAAAAAAATATGACAAGTTAGAAAAAATATATATTTTCTGCTATAAAATACATCCAATAAAAAAAAACATTACAAAAAAATTGGATTTCCTCAACAATTCAGGCCAATGTGTATTCTGCTACGTTTTTGGTAAAAAAAAAAAATCCCAATAGGCGTATATTGATTGGTTTGTGCAAAAGTTATAGCGTCTACAAACTATGAGATATTTTTATGAAATTTTTATTGATGTATTTATTTTCTTGCCCTTACCTCCTGTAAGGGTTGTCCACTTGAAAGCTTGAGGAAGTGTCTGTGAGCTATGAGAGCACTCATCAACACCCTCACAGTTCTTTGAGAAACTGCAAGCCATTCGTGGCACATGGGATATGTAGTTTATTCATTCAGATTCCTTTTGAATGAATGAAGTGATTTTGAAATGTGACAGCAGATGTGGAGGGGGGGGGGGGGAAATTGAGGGGTGCTGGAGCATGTTAGTGCTCCAAAAGGTGAACTGCTTGGAATGGATTTGGATGGAAATATGCCGCTAGCTTCTTCTTAAATGTAATCTTCCACATCTGCTCTAAAATTCATATAAAAGGTGGTGATTGTTTGTTTTGTCTTTTTCCTGGCAAGAAAACCCTTGTGAAATTATCAGGAGGCTAATTTAGGGTTTGTGCAAGACTGTCGTGTTCTGTCCTTGGATGGAATGTAGTCTTCAAGGAGTGTAATGTATAAGTCTTCAGTGACCTATAAAAAGCCTATTACCAAAATATAACACACATGTGGTGGAACAGATACTTCGAACTGGTCAGAGCTCTTGTATGGATGACCCTCACTTGGCCTTGTTTACCTCAGCGGCAGTCTCTACCACCAATTTGAAACGTGATTCACAGTGAATTGCATTTCAGAGGGCAGTATAGAAGCATCTTTCACAGGCCTTCAGGAGTCAATACTACCAACTCCTGAATGCCTCTGATTTATTTTTTTGTCAACATTAGTATTTTATTACCGTCCCGCAACCACGAGCTGTTTACTGGCAGTTGCAGCACGGTCCTGTTATTTCAGTGGGCTGTCAAACGTGACATGCTGAGTTAGGTGCGCCCCCCCCCATGGGTCACAGGAGTGCAATTTACTTTTGCACTCCTGTGACCTGTTTTCAGTGGAGAGCAGTCTGAAGTCCGCTCTCTGCTGACGTCACTGCTATCAGTGACGCGTCATTCCGACTTAGGTTGTCTGGACCTGCCAGGTGCCTGGACTGATGGCAGTCTCAGCCTCTCAACGAGCTGCTGAGACAGCCGCTCCCCGCCCCTCCACAGCTCAGCGCTCCAATGAGCGTGGAGGAGCAGAGCAGGAGGGATGCAGGAGGGATGCTGACTGACAGTCGGCAGCTCTCCGTTTGGGGAGAAGAGGGTACCGAGCCATCGGCGGTGTTCAGTGGCTTGCTTCTCAGTGCAGAGATAGCTGGGACAGATGCAGCATTGGTCTAATGGGCGCTCCCTGCCGATGTTATTAAAAATAAAAAACTTACAATGGTCACTGCCAACCCCTCTATGATAGGCAGGCATACCACACTGTGTAAGGTTGTTTTTTTTTTTTTCCTTCTAAAAACGAGGCTTGTAAATGCCTATTTAGAGCTATCTTCAGGCCGGTCACATGACTCATGGCCACTTTACAGCTCCGAGACAGGGCTTCTGCGGGAGGGGCTGAGCGGCCATGTGACCTCCCTGGCTGACCTCAGAGGAAGATCTCAGCCACTCCTGCAGAAGCCATGTATCTCTGTCTGAGGTCAGCCGGGGAGGTCACGTGGCCGCTCAGCCCCTCCCGCAGAAGCCCTGTCTCGGAGCTGTAAAGTGGCCACGAGTCACGTGACCGGCCTGAAGATAGCTCTAAATAGGTATTTACAAGCCTCGTTTTTAGGAAAAGACATATATAGTGTGGTATGCCTGCCTATAATAGAGGGGCTGACAGTGACAAACTCCTTTAAGTCCTGCTAGATGACTTCAGGCTGGCCACTTTTTACAGGTGTAGCTATATAGGTATAATGTACACATTAAAAATTAGTACCGGTATCTATATGGTTTAAAATTCAGTAATACACAGAGGTTTATTTACTAAAGCTGAAGAGTGCAAAATCAGTCTCACTTCTGCATAGAAACCAATCAGCTTTCCAGGTTTTATTGTCAAAGCTTAATTGAACAAGCTGAGGTTAGAAGCTGATTGGTTTCTCTGCAGAAATGAGACTGAATATGCACTCTCCAGCTTTAGTAAATCAACTCCACTGTCTCACCCTGCTCTGCACATGTTCAGTTGCTCTCCGTTTTTAGGCTCTGCTGACAGCCTTTAAGCGGAATTAAGCCCTCCTATCTTTTACTGCAAAGGAAGCTGCTTCTGTTTAATCTGCAACTGCCATTGTGCTGCATATGTGATCAGTTATGACACTGGCCATTTGATGGTTTGACAGTTTGGTTGAGGGCACAAGTAAATGTGACGGTTAGCAATCCCAGCATTCCAGGAATGTATGTGTTTTATCATGGGTTTAGTTTCGCTTTATGATTTACTGCTGCTCTGGGCTACAGCAAAATGGCAGCCTCCAGCAAGAAGAAACTGGAGCAATGCTGGAGGCAATTCACAGCGCACACACATTTTGGTAGCATAATTATGTGGAATGTATGTTCCTTGCTAAAGAACATTATATTGTATCAAGTTGTTATGGGTAATGTTCCACTTTAAAGTAATTTTAATAAGGCTTCATATAATAATAATAATAATAATAATAGTTATAATATAATTTATAATTGTTTATTATTATTAACATACATACATACATACATACATACATACATACATACATACACACAGTGTTGCTAAGAAGTTTACATACCCTGGCAGAATTTGATTTCTTGGACATTTTTTCAGAGAATATGAATGATAACACAAAAACTCTTCTTTCACTCATTGTTAGTGTTTTCCTAAAACTTTACTCCTTTTTTTTTTTTTTTTTTAAATCATAATGACAACAGAAATTACCAAAATGACCCTGATCAAAAGTTTACATACCCCAGTCCTTAATACTATATATTGCCCCCTTTTAACATCAATGACAGCTTGAAGTCTTTTGAGGTATTTGTGGATGAGGCTCTTTATCTTCTCAGATGGTAAAGCTGCCCATTCCTCTTGGCAAAAAGCCTCCAGTTCCTGTAAATTCTTGGGCTGTCTTGCATGAACTGCATGTTTGAGATCTCCCCAGAGTGGCTCAATGATATTGAGGAGACTGAGTTGACCACTCCAGAACCTTCACTTTATTCTGCTGTAGCCAATGACAGGTCGACTTGGCCTTGTGTTTTGGATCATTGTCATGTTGGAATGTCCAAGTATGTCCCATGCGCAGCTTCCTGGCTGATGAATGCAAATGTTCCTCCAGTATTTTTTGATAACATACTGCATTCATCTTGCCATCAATTTTGACCAGATTTCATGTGCCTTTGTAGCTCACACATCCCCAAAACATCAGCGATCCACCTCCGTACCTTTCATCATAGGCCTTGTTGACTTCTCTCCAAATGTAGTGTTTATGGTTGTGGCCAAAAAGCTCAATTTTGGTCTCATCACTCCAAATGACTTTGCCAGAAGGTTTGAGGCTCGTCTCTGTGCTGTTTGGCGTTTTGTAAGTGGGATACTTTGTGGCATTTGCGTAGTAATGGCTTTCTTCTGGTGACTCGTCCATGCAGCCCATCTTTCTACAAGTGCCTCCTTATTGTGCATTTTGAAATAGCCACACCACATTGTGACAGACCTAGCCGGGAGAGAGACTTTTGGAGGGGACTGAATGCCTCTTGCCGATCGATCGTAGGCCCTGGCATTTGGGGGAACGGTGCTCTTTGTGAGCTGTATGCCTGGAGACCCTTGAGGAGGTATTACTGTGGATTCGGGTCCTGGTCCCCCAGGACACACAGACTCTGGGGACCCTGGATTTGCCATATTAGAAATAGTGGCTGATTCATAATGCTGGGACAAATACTGTTAGGAGATGCTGATGTCAATTCCAGACACCTGTCTGTCTGTTGCCTGCTACAATGTGTATTGTAAATAAGTCTCTAGTATGGGATCTAAGAGTCATTAGATCCCCATTGTTTGTTTGTGTTAATTAACTCTGCTATTGTGATAATGTTGATTGGGTTTTCTGAGCTACAAGAGGGCCAGTCTGGCCTAAAGGTCATGTCTGAGTCATCTAAGCTGTCTAAAGGGATTAGTTAATTAGCTCATGTTAATTAGGTTACAGCTGTATTGTTAGAGTAATATGAGCAGGAGGTCTGCACCTCCTCTTTTACTGTATAAAAGAGACTGTATTCCTATCAATAAAGAGAGATTCCTGTTTGAACTTGCATGCAGCCTGCCTGGTGTTTGTTCTGAGCTATCACAACTGGGTTAGAACGGCACATAGCTGTAGTTCTAATCCCGGAACATTGGATGACCGAACAATCAGATGTTGCGATCTGCAATCTAATTCTATAGCAGCAGAGGAGTGTCAGGAGAGTGGAACCGAGCGAGCAAGGGGCTCGCTACACACATGTTTTCAGAGATTCCTGTATTTCACCTGAAGTTATTTGTGGGTTTTTCTTTGCATCCCGAACATTTTTTCCTGGCAGTTGTGGGTGAAAGACTAGTTGGTCTACCTGACCGTGGTTTGATTTCAACAGAACCATGAATCATTTTCCACTTCTTGATTAGAGTTTGAACACTGCTGATTGGCATTCTCAATTCCTTGGATATCTTTTTTTATATCCCTTTCCTGTCTTTTATACAGTTCAACTACCTTTTCCCGCAGATCCTTTTAATAATTCTTTTTGTTTCCCCATGACTCAGAATCCAGAAACGTCAGTGCAGCACTGGATAAACGATGCAAGGGTCTGTCAGGAGCCCAGAAACTCATTGACACACATATATATATATAATACTGTATTTATCGGCGTATAACACGCACATTCATTTTAAGAGGGAAGTTTCAGGAAAAAAACCTACATTTTAAATAAGAAACTTTGAAGCAAAATAAGAGTCAATGCCCATCTGCAGCCTCACCAGTGCCATCAATGCAGCAGCCTCACCATTGCCATCGGTGCAGCAGCCTCACCGTTGCCATCGGTGCAGCCTGATCGAACAGAACAGTGGTCCGATGGTGGCCCAGGAGACGGGGCTTCCTATTACAGAGGCCGCCAAGTAAACAGGAGATTCTCACTGTATGCAATCTGACAGCGCTCATCCCGCCCCCCTCCCTGTCCCCTCTGAGGCAGCTAAAATTGAAGTATTGGTGTATATCACGCACGCACTATTTGCACCCGATTTTTAAGGTGAAAAAGTGAGTGTTATACGCCAATAAATAAATATATATATATAATATAATTTTACAAGCAAACAGAGATCACAGGTGAAGATGGTTACTTTTTTAATAGCCATTTAAACCCCTTTTTTGTCAACTTGTGTGCATATTAACAGGCGAAAATCACCAGGGTATGTAAACTTTTGATCAGGGTCATTTGGGTAGTTTCTGTTGTCCTTATGATTTTAAAAAGAGTAAACACAGTTGATTGATAATAAATGGCTTCAGCCAAACACTAACCATGAGTGAAAGAAAAGTTTTTGTGTTATCATTCATTTTCTCTGAAAAATGGCCAAGAAATCGTAAATTCTGCCGGGGTATGTAAACTTATGAGCACAACTGTATAGTAGTTTTTAAGTCTATAATAAGGCTCACCTGTAGGTACAGTGAATATCTCCTAAACTTGCGGTGTTCAAGAGATATATTGACAGTGCATGTAGCAGGACCTTCAGAGCTCCGTGCCGCAACCGAGGGCTCCTGCGCAAGAGTGACATATTTGCGGCCACTCATACAGCCCATAAACCCGGAAGGAAGACGGAAGCCATGTCAGTGGTGACTGTGCGCCGCTGGAGGGCTTTGTTCTAAGGTGTGTATTTTATGATATGCTAGTATGCGATGCATACTAGTGCATTATGCCATTGCCTTGCAGGGGATTTTTTTCCTACCCTTTCCTTTATTTTATTTTTTTTAATGCTGCGGTTTCCTACCGCTTTAAGTTTTTTAGGTGGGCAGTGAAGTTGTGATCCCAACCGCCTGTTGCCTGTTTTTACTGCCTCCTTGCTGGTTGTGTACACAAGGCTTTGCTTCCTCCATTGACATCATAACATTAAAAGAAAAACAATTGTTTTCTTTGTGCCCTTCTGTTGATCTATGCAGATCTGGTTCAGGTATTGGGAACAAGCCCGAATTCCGTATTTGAATAAGCTTGGGTACACCTCTCCTGTGATGCTGAGAAGTTTGGCAGTTGGTTGCTCACGCACTGAGCTTTGTCATAATAAACTTGGTTAGGACTGCACTCCCTGTATTCCCAAAGAGGAGAGTCTTTAGAGAGCTGCAGAGATTTCAAGTGGATTCCCAGAATTTTACAGACAAGATCTGGCGCAGGGCCTAATAAGCACAACAGTTGCTGTTAATAATGTTGAAGTTGCTACAGAGTCAACAATGAACTAGAAGCTGGTTTGTGCTAAGAAGCCTTGACAATACAAGTCTGTTCACACCATACTGCACATAAAAATGCCCGTGCAGTAATGTGCATTTTTATATGGGGGTAAAAAATGTTTAGGCATTGAATTGGGCCCCTAACCCCCTCTTATACATAATTGAGCCCTCATTCGATCCAGTACCGTGCACGTCTTCAGCTCTTCTCCCACTTCTAGGTCTCACTGGGGCACTGGAAACCATTGGCTCACAGTGCTGTCAATCAAAGCCAGTGACATTTGTCAATGTTAAAGAGGTTAGTTATAGATATTCAGGTTATACGTTTTGAGTACCAACATTTCCAAGGAAGCCACAAGTTAGAAAGTGTAAGGTGTGAGGGTTTCTCATATGTTATTAGGGATTCATATGTGTGATGAGTTTGTACTAAAGCAACTACATCAGTGACTGTAGGAATAGTTTGTCTTCCATTGTCTGGCGATAAGTAATCTTATCTTAACACAAATGCATACATGGAAACGCCCCTCAATACCTCCGAGAGAAAATAAAACATTACACACCGAATCGGAATCTGCGATCATCTAGCCAAAACCTCCTCCTCGTTCCCAAATACCGCTACAAAGCAAGGGGAGAACGAAGATTTGCAGTCCAGGGACCTCGGCTATGGATTTCTCTTCCGACTCACATCCGCATGGAAGAAAACCATCTGGCTTTCAGGAAAAAACTCAAGACCTACCTCTTCTAGTGAAGCTTGACAACACAATGCATCAGCGCCTTGAGGCGATTCAGTTCGCATTTGCAGCGCTTTACAAATCATTCAATCTGGTTGATAGGAAATTTGCGTCTCCATACGTCTTAAAGCTGGTGGAATAAGTTCAATATTTTATGTTTAGAATAGCTAGTTGAGGAGTCAGTGATATGCGTAACTGTGAGATGTCATTTAGCATGTTCTCTACATCTACCCATAGGTTGTTCAGACAGGGACATAACCAAAAGATATGGAATAAAGTGCCTGTTTGGTCACAATTTCTCCAGCAGGTGGATGGCGTATGTGGGTGAAATTTGGTTACTTTCTGCGGTGTCGGGTACCATCTCATTGAGATTTTTTGTGTTCGTTCCCATAATGAATATCGCCCCATAGGGTGGAGGGAGTTGGATTCATCCAATCTTTTAATTGTGACAGTATGGTGACTAGTAGTCCTTTGTCAGTGTTGCCCATTCCCCCGGTTAGTCTGTGTTTTAATAAGCCTGACATGATTACATCTGGGTTTTTCCCCTGCCAAACATATTGGTGTAAAATAGATTGGAGGGATTGGAGATAAATGTTTTGGTAGAGGTAATGTGCGGAATAGATATAGCAGTTTGGGTAAGACTAAAATTTTAAAAGCGGCCATCCGGCCTGACCAGGATAATTCAAATTTCGAAAGTTTTGCTGTTTCTTCAGTAAGCATTTGTCTGGCTTCTATACAGTTGTTGTTGAATAAACCTTTGTTAGATTTAGTAAGTGCGATTCCTAAGTAGGAGATTCCTGTCTGCCCATGGGTAATGCTAGCCATACACCTAGCTAAAAACGAACACATGGTCGTGAGAGCAAGTGATTTTGCCATCATGTAATAACCGAAATATGATAGATTTTTTAAATCATTCAACTGACATAAATTAATACATTTTTCATTTTTGTCACATAAGCCGAGTCCAAACTGTTCGGGCGAGAAACACATTAGCCTATCAATTTATCGTCCGTCTGGCCGAGGTTTTCCAAACCTTTCCTTTTGATTTTTCAGCTCAAAAACATTACAGCCGATTTTCAATTTGTGCCTATTAGGTGATAAACGAACTAACTGTCCAAATGACAGATTTTTGAACGATTTTTCATCTACTGTATGGCCACCATATAGAGGTTTCGTAGTAGGTTGCTAGTTGTGGCATCTAGCCCCAGGTCAGAGATATGATTTATTTTCGTTAACTTTAGATGAGGCTGTTTAGCTGCGGGCGCCATCTTGGATTCTCGTTCCCAGCGGCTGAGAGAAGAACCCCATCATCTTTTGGGCTGACCGTATTCTTTTCGTTTGCGGGTCATGCTGGGGAGGTTGTCCGGTATGCTAGTGCCCTCTACTGTTGCTGGTTCCTCTGTGTATCAGCGATGCTGTCCGGGACTCCGGTCGTTGCAGGAGCTGATAGGTCAGACGCCCATTGTACTCAGCGGTTAGCCATGTCCCCCACCATATACAGTATATACAGTCAGGTCCATAAATATAGGGACACAATTCTAACCACCAGGACTCTTTCTAAAGTCTGCCGCCTTGCCAAACTGAGCGATTGGGGGAAAAGGACCTTAGTCAGGGAGGTGACCAAGATCCCAATGGTCACTCTGACAGAGCTCCAGCATTTATCTGTGGAGAGAGGAGAACCTTCCAGAACAACAACAATCTCTGCAGCACTCCACCAATCAGGCCTGTATGGTAGAGTGGCCAGACGCAAGCCACTCCTCAGTAAAAGGCACAACACAGCCCGCCTGGAGTTTACCAAAAAGGCACCTGAAGGACTCTCAGACCATGAGAAACAAAATTCTCTTTTCTGATGAAGCAAAGATTGAACTCATTGGCCTGAATGGCAAGCATCATGTCTGGAGGAAACCAGGCACCGCTCATCACCTGGCCAATACCATCCCTACAGTGAAGCATGGTGGTGGCAGCATCATGCTGTGGGGGTGTTTTTTAGCGGCAGGAACTGTGAGACTAGTCAGGATCAAGGGAAAGATGAATGCAGCCATGTACAGAGACATCCTTGATGAAAACCTGCTCCAGAGTGCTCCGGACCTCAGACTGGGGTGAAGGTTCATCTTCCAACAGAACAACCACCCTAAGCACACAGCCAAGATAACAAAGGAGTGGCTACGGGACAACTCTGTGAATGTCCTTAAGTGGCCCAGGCATGACCATCTCTGGAGAGAACTGATAATGGCTGTGCACGGGCACTCCCCATCCAACCTGATGGAGCTTGAGAGGTCCTGCAAAGAAGAATGGGAGAAACTGGCAAAAAATAGGTGTGCCAAGCTTGTAGTATCATACTCAAAGACTTGAGGCTGTAATTGGTGCCAAAGGAGCTTCAACAAAGTATTGAGCAAAGGCTGTGAATACTTATGTACATGAGATTTTTTGTTTTTGTTTTTGTTTTGTTTTTTAATGCATTTGCAAAGATTTCAAACCAACTTCTTTCACCTTGTCATTATGGGGTATTGTTTGTAGAATATGAGGAAAATCATGAATTTGATCAATTTTGGAATAAGGCTGTAACATAAAATGTGGAAAAACTGAAGCGCTGTCAATACTTGCCAGATGCATTGTATAAGTGATTGTGCTGCACGTGGTTAATAGTACATTATCCACAATGATACTTTTAGGTTTTTGTCATTTTTAAATGTAGTGTTTTGCTTCTGCCTGCTAATCCTTGGATTTTCTTTGTTAGAAAACAAGTGTTGCAATAAATATCACTGGAGAGTGTAATGAAGACATTACTTCTTACACAATATGTAACCCTGCACAAAGGTTTTCAGCACATTCTGTTTGCAGTTCTGTGACTCTGAATATCTGCTGTGTTTTGATTTCATATTCTGTTATTAGAGCTGTGAGTCAATCAGCCTTCCATATGTCTTAGGTTCGCCACACACATTACATTCTGTCCAATACATAGGCGTGCATTAGAGTGTGCACTCCAAAGCTCAAACACATATGTTTGTCAGTAGGGCAGCGGATGGTGTCAGTAGGTTTTTTTTTTTTTTTTTTTTTTTAAATTTTTTTTTTTTATTTATTCGTTTTTACAATTTTTATATTATTATTATTAATAATAATAATAATAATAATAATAAAAAAAAAAAAATATTATTATTATTAGGAGCTTCATTAGGGGGCTTTGCTGAAAGATCAGGGGTCCAACGGGGAAATCTGCCCCACACAGGGTGATTAGGGTGTGCCCAGGCACACCTGGCACGCCCTGTGCGCACACCTATGGTGCAATACCTGTTAGGGTCCTTTTCACACTGGGGCGGTTTTGCAGGCGCTATTGCGCTAATAATAGCGCCTGCAAACCGACCCCAAAAGTGCCGCTGCTTTCATTCCAGTGTGAAAGCCCCAAGGGCTTTCACACTGGAGCGATGCGCTGGCAGGACCTGTAAAAAAAGTCCTGCCAGCAGCATCTCAGAGCGGTGAAGGAGCGGAGTATATACCGCTCCTTTACCGCTCCTGCCCATTGAAATCAATGGGACGGCGCGGCTACACCGCCGGCAAAAGCGCCTCCGCAGAGGCGCTTTATGGTGGTTTTTAACCCCTTTCTCGACCGCTAGCGGGGGGTAAAACCACCCCCCGCTAGCGGCCGCATACCGACGGTAAAGCGCCGCTTACAATAGCGGCGCTTTACTGCCGACAACGCCCCCGCCCCAGTGTGAAAGGACCCTTAGAGGTACCAAGTATGTAGTGCAAAGGCCTGCCTGATTGTATAGATTTATTGGATAGTTTTAGTAGATCTAAAGTTTGATTATGCAGAGATTATATAGTTTGTGTGCAATCCCAGCATGTTAGGGTGCCAGGCAGATGCAGGTACAGCATCCAGCTGCAGCTTATTTCGGATTGCCATAAACTTGACGGGCTGCAGGCAGCGGGGACAGACGCCCCACCTGTACCTTCTAGGCACGCTAAAATGCCAGAATTGCACACAGCAGCTGGTAGGCTTCATGTGTGCAAGGAGGTTGTATAAGTTTACATTGCAAGTGATCACTGAAAAGTGTGAGTTTGCTTCTGATTGCCTCTGTTAAGCTGGCCATACACCATACAATTTTCCTATTCAATTTTCTTTTAGATTTACCTTCAACTATGTAGTAAAAGGGCCTGCCTGATTGCATACAAATTGAAAGTGTTTAGGTGTGACCTCCATATTATATGGTTTTGGTAAATCTAAAGGAAAGTTGTACAAGAAAATTATGTATGGCCAGCCTTAGTTTGCAGTATATTTGCCTTTGGCTTATTTCACACGGGCTTCAGCTTGTATAAGAGCAGTGTGAACAGCAAGCTTTTACAAAGCATTTGCAGAGCTTTCTGCAAGCTTTGTTTAAGCTTTAAAAGTACCATTCAGCTCAGTTGTAAATGTTGAAAATGATCCTAATGGGAGTGCTGATTGCCAATTTAAACAAGGTGCTAACCGCCTTCTTAAAAGCCTGCTGAAGCCTGATATCAGCTTGCTTAATCACTTGACCTCCGGTAGATTATACCGCCCTTCATGGACCAGGCCATTTTTTGCGATATGGCACTGCGTTACTCTAACTGACATTTGCACGATCATGCTATGCTGTACCCAAATAAAATTTGTGTCTCACCCCCCCCATCCCCCTCCCCCCAACAAATAGAGCTTCCTTTTGGTGGTATTTGATCACCTCCTACATTTTAATTTTTTTTGCGCTATAAACAAAGAATGACCGTTTTGGGAAAAAAAAATAAAATAAAATACATTTTTTTTTACTTTCTGCTATAAAACATATCCATTAAATTAAAATCAAATTTCTTCATCAGTTTAAACCAATATGTATTCTATGTTTTTGTTAAAAAATAATAAAAATAAGCGTAATATTGATTGCCTTACGCGAATGTTATAGCGCCTACAACTATGGGATATACAGTATATTGGAATTTTTTTTTTTTTTTTTTTTTTTTTTTTAACTAGTGATGGCAGAGATCAGCGACCTTATAGCAGGACTGCGATTATTGCGGCAAACAATAGTACACTAACTGACACTTTGCGGGAGCCAGTGACAGTAATACAGTAATCGGTGCTAAAAAAAATATGCACTGCCACTGTACACTGGCTGGGAAGGGTTAAACATCTTGGGAGATCAAAGGGATAACTGTGTACCTAGCCAGTGTTTTTGGTGTGCTGCTTTTACAGGGGAAGGGATGGATTTTATTCCCTGCTTTGCAGGGACACTAAATCCACCCCCCCCCTTTGTCAGAATGGAGATCTGCCTTATTACATATCTCCGTTCTGTGTTTTACAGATGATTAGCGGTTGCCGGAGGACATCCAGTGCCCGGCACCCGCAGATCGGCTTCAGCTGTGATTAAACCCGCCAGTGGTGCGTGTGCGCATGAGAGAGGGGTAGAGAAGGAAGCGCCACCTGAGTGTAGTATTAACAATGATGTTTAATGACACCAGGTAAAAACACACTTACAGGATAAAAACATATAAAAGGCTCATCTGTATAGGTATGTGGTCCTCGGTGTTCCGATCCTGTGGTGGTGACGCTGCAGGGATGCTGGGCTGCAGAAGGTGGATTACCAGCCGGGAGCTCCTTCTGTGGCCATCAGGAAGAGACTAGGGGCCGGCGTGGAGCGCACGTGACGTCGCAGGTCGTCCGTCCGCTTCCGGGTTCAGTATCCAGGGGAGGGATCGTCCAGGGAGGAGGGCTTGCAGGGAGGTTGAGAGAAGGCTACGCGCTCAGAGCCACTGCTCCTTCAATAGGCCTAATAGGCTCTTCCTTCTCTACCCCTCTCTCATCCATCACAGAGCCAGCTCTCTGAGGACAGCAGCCGCCTAGCCTACCAGCCTACTTTAACCATTACATTACCGGTTACCACTTAACCCTTGAACTTCCAGCCTGTCCCCTATGGACTAAGTTGCTCAGCCCTTTATATCTCCTGTTATATATGGACTTGTGTGTTTGCGCTTAGTTACCAATACTCTGTGCGTGTGCGTATGTACCCTTGCAGGGGAAAGGGCAGAATCATGTATATACAGAGCTCGAAAGGTTGCATACCCTGGCAGAAATTGTGACATTTTGGCATTTAATATTGAAAATATGACTGGTCATGACAAAATTTCTTTTATTTAAGGATAGTGATCACATGAAGCCATTTATTATTATACTTTTTTGGATCCTTTTTAAATCATAATGATAACAGAAATCGCCCAAAAGGCCCTGATAAAAAGTTTACATGCCCTGGAATGTTTGGCCTTGGCACAGACACAGAAGGTGGCACACACAGATTAAAATGGCAATTAAAGGTTAATTTCTCACATTTGTGGCTTTTTAAATCACAATTAGTGTCTGTGTATAAATAGTCAATGAGTTTGTTAGCTCTCACGTGGATGCACTAAGCAGGCTGGATACCAAGCCATGAGGAGGTAGAAAAGAACAGTCAAAAGACCTGCGTAACAAAGTAATAGAACTATAAAGATGGAAAAGTATATAAAAAAGATACCCAAAGCCTTGAATATGCCAGTCAGTACTGTTTAATCACTTATTAAGAAGTGAAAAATCTGGTGCTCTTTTGATACCAAGCCAAGGTCAGGTAGACCAAGAACGATTGCAGCTACAACTGGCGGAAGAATTGCTCAGGATACAAAGAAAAACCCACATGTTGTGGTTGTTTTTAAGTAGCTCAATTCAATGATACTTGAACAAAAAAGAGCTGCATGGTTGAGCTGCCAGAAGAAAGCCTTTGCTCCTTCAATGCCACAAAAAGCCAAATGAGGCATGTCAAGGTGTTGTTGGGCATATTGTAACCAGGCTTTTTTGTGGAACTTTTGCAGTAAGGCTCGATTCACACCTATGCATGTGGCTTTTGAGCGTTTTTGGAGGTTTTTTTTTCATGCTTGCAGCGTTTTTGCCGCGATTTGCGTTTTTGCGTTTTTTTTTTTTTTTTTTACAGTTTTTTTGTTACAGTCTTAAAAAAAAAAAAAAAAAAAAAAAGGCAAAAACGGTGCACTTGCGTTTTTGATGCTTGTCCATTGAATTCTATTACATGCAAAACGCTGCATTTTGCATGAAAAAAAGTCCCTGACCCTTTCCAAAAATGCAGAGAAACAAAAAGGCATTGATGTGAACATGTTCCATAGGAACCCATGTTAAAAAATTCCCGTGCATTTCTGCAAAATGCAAAATGCATCAAAAAAACGCGCTAGTGTGAATGGAGCCTTAAGGCTTCTTTCTGGCAACTTGACCATGCAGCTCTTTTTTGTTCAAGTATCAGCTTATTGTGCTCCTTAAAAACAACCCCACCATCTTTTTCCATAGCAGCCTGTATTTCTCCTGAGGTTACCTGTGGGTTTTTCTTTGTATCCTCAACAGTTCCTGTGGCAGTTGTAGCTGAAATCTTACTTGATCTACCTGACCATGGCTTGGTATCAAGAGATCCCCAAATTTTCCACTTCTTAAGTGATTGAACAGTACTGACTGGCATATTCAAGGCTTTGGATATCTTTTTATAGCATTTTCCATCTTTGTAAAGTTTCATTACCTTGTTACGCAGGTCCTTTGACTGTTCTTTTCTGCTCCCCATGGCTTGGTTTCTAGCCTGCCTAGTGCATCCATGTGAGAGCTAACAAACTCATTTTACTATTTATACACAGACACTAATTGCGATTTTAACCGCTTGCCGACCAGTCGTCGTCATACTGCAGCAGGTCGGCGCGAGCCGTCGTAGTTGTACATTGGCTCCTTTGAGGGGGATAGCAGGCGCGTGCTGGTGCCGATGCTTGTGGCCGACGGTCGCGGGCACGAGAGGCAGAACAGGGATGTGTGTGTAAACACACACATCCCTGTTCTGTGAGGAGAGACAGATCGTGAGTTCCTAATAGCTAGGAATCGCGATCTGTCCCTTCCTCTAGGCCAGTCCCCTCCCCCTACAGTTAGAACACACACTAGGGAACACAATTAACCCCTTGATCGCCCCCTTGTGTTAACCCATTCTTTGCCAGTGACATTTATACAGTAATCAGTGCATTTTTATAGCACTGATCGCTGTATAAATTGCCAATGGTCCCAAAAATGTGTCCGATGTGTCCGCCATAATGTTGCAGTCCTGATAAAAAATCGCAGATCGCCGCCATTACTTGTAATAAAATATAATAATAATAAAAATGCTATATTTTGTAGAAGCTATAACTTTTGTGCAAATCAATCAATATACGCTTATTGCAATTTTTATTACCAAAAATATATAGAAGAATACATATCGGCCTAAACTGAGAAAAAATTTAGCTTTTAAAAAAAAAAAAATGCGGATATTTTATTATAGCAAAAAGTACAAAATATTTTTTTAATTATTTTTTTTTTTTTTTTTGTCCGAATGGAGATCTACCTTATTTACATAGGCAGATCTCCGTTCTGTGTTTTACCGATGATTGGCAGGTGCCGCAGGACATCCAGTTTGTTTATAGCGCAAAAAAATCTGCCAAGGTGATCAAATACCACCAAAAGAAAGCTCTATTTGTGGGGAAAAAAAAGACGTCAATTTTGTTTGGGTACAACGTCGCACGACCGCGCAATTGTCAGTTAAAGCGACGCAGTGCCAAATCGCAAAAAAATGGCCCGGTCATTCAGCAGCCAAATCTTCAGGGGCTGAAGTGGGTTAAAAAGCCACATATTTGGGAAAATTAACCTTTTAATAGCCATTTCAACCTGTGTGTGCCACCTTCTGTGTCTGCACCAAGGCCAAACATTCCAGGGTATGTAAACTTTTCATCAGGGCCATTTGGATGATTTCTGTTGTTATGATTTTGAAAGGAGCCAAAAAACTATGTGATAATAAATGGCTTCATGTGATCACTATCCTTGACTAAGACAGTGTTTTTTTTTTTTTTGGCATGATTAGTCATATTTCAATATTAATGCCAAAATGTCACCAGTTCTGCCAGGGTATGCGCAACTGTGTGTCTCTCTCTGTCTCTCTGTCTCTGTCTCTGTCTCTCTCTCTCTCTCTCTGTGTCTCTCTCTCTCTCTCTCTCTCTCTCTGTGTCTCTCTCTCTCTCTCTCTCTCTCTCTCTCTCTCTCTCTCTGTGTCTCTCTCTCTCTCTCTCTCTCTCTCTCTCTCTCTCTCTCTCTCTCTGTGTCTCTCTCTCTCTCTCTCTCTCTCTCTCTCTCTGTGTCTCTGTCTCTCTCTCTCTCTTTTCCCCAGGAGGACCGCTCCAGTAAATCTGCTATAGGAAAGATCTGTGTGAACATTTACAAGCTGGAGCTGAATGAAAAGCTTGCTGAAGGCCCTGCGAATGCTTTGTCAAAGCTTTATGTTCATGCTGCCTTTTTAGGCCTGTTTCACACAATTACCAGTTAAAATAACGCAGATATTTGAGATCTATGATAAAGTGTATTTATATGAAGATATCATTATATGAATTTTTGAAAGTGATATGATGTATAGATGTTAATGTTTAAAAAAAAATGTAATAAAAAGAAAATTGATGACAAAATAACGCAGTGCTGTATTGCAAAAAATGGCCTGGGCATGAAGGGGGGGGGGGGGGGGGGGGTTTAAATCTTCTGGAGGTCAAGTGGTTAATCTGTTTGCTTTGACATAAAACATGCACAGTCACTTTCCTTTTGAGCTTGCATGTTTTATGTGCTGAATAGACACAACCCCCTTATCTCGGGAACCAGGATGATCAGCTGGCAAAGACTAGTCTGACCAATACTTTGGGCGGGGAAGACTACAGAAGTCACAGGGTGTCTATGGCAAGTGTTTTGACATAATAGTCTGGATCTTACATAACCTTCCATCTATCGCCACCCTGGATTTATCTCTTGTTCTAAAGAGAGGTGGCTACACACTAGTTCTATGCCTGTGTTGATTTTATTTTAATTTTTATTTCATTGGCGATTAGGAATGCAATGCCACATAAAGATACAAGTTTATCTTCCCGGTTCAAGCAGTAGAAGACAAACATATTGAATGACACAAACATCATGTAATCTGCAGTCTAAGGAAGTGGATTGCAGCCAGGATTTTGTTCTCTTGTGACTTGCCCTTCTGCATATCAAACGGCATGGCCTCAAATAACGTCAAGCCCTTTAATGATCAGTATGATCCTGGGTTCTGTCACACAATCCTTTATGTACAGCAAAGGAGGTTTGTGCTTAGAGCATACCTAAACCGAAGGACAAAATTGTCATATAGTGCGGTTTACCAGTCCTTAGATGTAATGGCTGTATTAGCTTCTTTTTTCTTACATCATTCCTCATGCAATGGAGATGAACAAAGGGAGACATGTTTGAAGGCCAATAGAAGAGAGAGCCAGCACTTAACCCATTCATCAGGATTTTAACCACTTGCCGACCGCAATATAGCCGAATGACGGCTACAGCATGGCCGGCCAGTCTTGGGAGGGGGTCATATGACGTCCTTCTGTGATCACACCCGCCACGGCTCGCTCTGTGATCACCATGTCCTCCAGACACAGCCCATCACAGATCAGGGTAAAGAACCAGTCAGTGACTCTTTACCATGTGATCAGCTGTGTCCAGTCACAGCTGATCACGTTGTAAACACAAGCCGGTTATCGCCATTCCTTTCCTCACGCTGACAGCAAGAGGAGAGACAATAACCAACTTGTGTAAAAGGGACATCGACACTGATAATCAGGGCACTGGTTATCAGTGCAGCCTCACCAGTGCCCATCAGTGAAGGAGAAAAATTACCTGTTTGCAAAATTTTTTTTTTTCTTTTCAACATTTTTGGTGTCTTTTTTTTAATTTTTTAGCAAAAAAAAAAAACCAGCAGTGATTAGATACCACAAAAAAAGCTTTTTTTTGTGTGGAAAAAAAAAAAAATGATAAAAATGTCGTGTACAGTGTTGCATGACCCCAGATCTCTCCATAAAGAGGGCCCATCATCCTTATTTCTATGGCAAGGGATGTTTACATTCTTTGAGATTAGGGATGCACTGATTCCACTTTTTTTTAGGAACAAGTACAGTGGAACCTCAGTAACGCGGTTAACGAGCATTTCTCAATACGAGCACTGTATTTTTAAAAATTGTAACTCTGTTTGCGAGTGTCTGACAAAACGAGCATGATTCAGGCCAAAGTGGTGTGCAGTACCACTTTTGGCCTGAGGTATGGGGGGGGTGCCGGAACCGAGCAGAGCCAAATGTCGCCGATCGGCGCCATTCGGAAATGCACTGAAAGGCCCGAGGACACTTCGGGTGACCTCGGCAAATCTAAGGTAGGAAATCTTTCCGAGGTTTGCCGAGGTCCACCGAAGTGTCCTCGGGCCTTTTCGGCCATTTCCGAGGCTCTCCGGCACCGCCCCGCCTCTGGCCGCATGCGGTATTGCATCCCATTGAAGTCAATGCAGAACAAATTATTTTAGTTTCCATTGACTTCAATGGGAAAACTCGCTTTGATACGCGAGTACTTTGGATTACGAGCATTCTCCTGGAATGGATTATGCTCCTAATCTGAGGTTCCACTGTATTCGATACCAACTACCGATACCTATTTCCAGCATTTAGGGAGATAAAGATGAGGAGGAGCAGGGAGGGGCCGTCTCCATCATCTATCGGTGTGCTGTGTAATATTGCCATCTGGATGAGACCAAGTGATGAAGAAACCCCACAACTACGAGGACCATGCAGTCAACCTACATCGTCCTCCTCCTCCTCTAATCCCGCTGACAACTGAGCCAGAAGGTATCAGTTTTAAGTATGGGTGCATTTTCATGAGTACCGATACTTGTGTAAATGTCTAGTGTGGGTATCGGTGCAACCCTACTTTGTAATAGGAATAAAAGTGATTAAAAAGAAAAAGTAAAGTAAATAAGAAGCGCCCACATTCCTCCGTGCTCGCGCACAGAAGCGAATGCATACGTAGGTCACGCCTACATATTTAAACAGTGTTCGCACCACACATCGTATCACCGCGAACGTTAGAACGAGAGCAATAATCCTAGCACTAGACCTCCTCTGTAACTCCAAACTGGTAACCTGTAAAAGTTTAAAGCGTCGCCTATGGAGATTTTTAAGTACTATAGTTTGTCGCCATTCCACAAGCGTGCACAATTGTAAAGCGTGACATGTTGGATATCTATTTACTCTGCGTAACATCATCTTTCACATTTTACAAAAAAAGTTATAAAAATATATTTTATGTTTTGTGTTTAATTCATTGGTGTATTTTTTATTTTCACAAAAAATTGCACATAAAAAAAACGCTGCACAAATACCGTGTGACATAAATAGGAAAACAGATTGTATGTATTCATGGGGAAAATTCGATCTTTAGTGGTACTCATTTCACCTGTAGCAAATTACTCTTCCATGTATAAATTTGGGAACAATCTGGTCTATCCTAGTTTTGTTATACTTGTGTCTAATGGATAAAATGTTATATTTTGCAGGGGAAGTCATTGCACTGTGTGGGAGTAGTGATGTATTGGGTGCCTGGAAGCCACAAAATGCCATTATGCTGCAGCCTGACCCCAATGATTGGTAAGTAAAAGAAAGGGGTTCCATGTGTCATTGCTGCTTTCCTTGCTTGTTCATTTATTACTGAAAAGAGAGCTTGCCGTTGGTCTACGACACCCTTTTTGGTAAGAATGATATGTATAATATCATGGTGTTAACCTTTTGGGATCGCAGATATTTGCAGCGTCTTCAGTATGCATAGAAAAACATATGTTTTACCTTGTGGAGGGTTATGTAATCTATCTTATTTTTTTTTTTTTTTTGTTTTTTTGTTTTTTTGTTTTTTTTGTTTTTTTTTTTTTGGAGTTTTGTGTTTAGACCTTTTAGACCTTTTTTTTCAGAATACAGTAGTTAAAGTGATTGTAAAGGCTTGTTTTTTTAAAATAACAAACCTGTTATACTTGCCTCCTCTGTGCAGTTGGCTTTGCCCAGAGCAGGCTGGATCCTCCTCTTCTCGGGTGCCTCTTCACTGCTCCTAGCTCCTCCCCTCGTTTGAGTGCCCTTCACCCAGTAGCTTGCTAGAAGGGGCACCCAAGCAGTGTCAGAGCTCCGTGTATACATTCAGACACGGAGCCCCGCCCTTGCCCCGCCCCCTCTTTCCCCTGATTGGCTGGCTGACTGACTTTGACAGCCGCAGGTGCCAATGGCGCCGCTGCTCTGTCTCAGCCAAGCGGGAGAAGTGTCCTGGATGGCTGAGGGGATCGTGGACATCGCTGGAGAGAGAAGAAGCTCAGGTAGGTAATTAGGGGGGTGCTGTGGAGGCTGCTACACACAGAAGGTTTTTTATCCTAATGCATAGAATGCATCTCCCTTTACAACTCCTTTTAAGAATGCTTAAAATATTGATTACTTGTGGCTCCTCGTTTAACGACCAATTCGTTTAACCACTTCAACTCGGGAAAGATTTACCCCCTTCCTGACCAGGCCATTTTTTGCGATACGGCATTGCGTCGCTTTAACTCACAATTGCGTGGTCATGCGACATTGTTCCCAAACAAAATTGATGTCCTTTTCTTCCCACTAATAGAGATATCTTTTGATGGTATATGATCACCTCTGCGTTTTTTTTTTTTTTTTTTTTTTTTTTTGAGCTATAAACAAAAAAAGACCGACAAGTTTGGAAAAAAAAAACAATATTTTTTACTTTCTGCTATAATACATATCCAAAAAAAATATTTAAAAAAAAATGTATTCATCAGTTTAGGCCAGTTTGTATTCTGCTACATGTTTTTGGTAAAAAAAAATCGCAATAAGTGTATATTGGTTTGCGCAAAAGTTATAGCATCTACAGTCAGGTCATCAGGTCAATAAATATTGGGACATCGACACAATTCTAATCTTTTTGGTTTTATACACCACCTCAATGGATTTGAAATGAAACAAAAATGATGTGCTTTAACTGCAGACTTTCAGCTTTAATTTGAGGGATTTACATCCAAATCAGGCGAACGGTGTAGGAATTACAACAGTTTGTATATGTGCCTCCCACTTTTTAGGGGCCAAAAGTAATGGGACAAATTAACAATCATCTATCAAACTTTCACTTTTTAATACTTGGTTGCAAATCCTTTGCAGTCAATTACAGCCTGAAGTCTGGAACGCATAGACATCACCAGACGCTGGGTTTCATCCCTGGTGATGCTCTGCCAGGCCTCTACTGTAACTGTCTTCAGTTCCTGCTTGTTCTTGGGGCATTTTCCCTTCAGTTTTGTCTTCAGCAATGGAAATGCATGCTAAATCGGATTCAGGTCAGGTGATTGACTTGGCCATTGCATAACATTCCACTTCTTCCCCTTAAAAAAAACTCTTTGGTTGCTTTCGCAGTTTGCTTTGGGTCATTGTCCATTTGCACTGTGAAGCGCCGTCCAATGAGTTCTGAAGCATTTTGCTGAATATGAGCAGATAATATTGCCTGAAACACTTCAGAATTCATCCTGCTGGTTTTGTCAGCAGTACCATCATCAATAAATACAAGAGAACCAGTTCCATTGGCCACGCCATGACACTACCACCACCATGATTCACTGATGAGGTGGTATGCTTTGGATCATGAGCAGTTCCTTTCCTTCTCCATACAATTCTCTTCCCATCACTCTGGTACAAGTTGATCTTGGTCTCATCTGTCCATAGGATGTTGTTCCAGAACTGTGAAGGCTTGTTTGGTAAACTCTAATCTGGCCTTCCTGTTTTTGAGGCTCACCAATGGTTTACATCTTGTGGTGAACCCTCTGTATTCACTCCGGTGAAGTCTTCTCTTGATTGTTGACTTTGACACACATACACCTACCTCCTGGAGAGTGTTCTTGATCTGGCCAACTGTTGTGAAGGGTGTTTTCTTCACCAGGGAAAGAATTCTTCGGTCATCCACCACAGTTGTTTTCCGTGGTCTTCCGGGTCTTTTGGTGTTGCTGAGCTCACCGGTGCGTTCTTTCTTTTTAAGGATGTTCCAAACAGTTGATTTGGCCACACCTAATGTTTTTGCTATCTCTCTGATGGGTTTGTTTTGTTTTTTCAGCCTAATGATGGCTTGCTTCACTGATAGTGACAGCTCTTTGGATCTCATATTGAGAGTTGACAGCAACAGATTTTCAAATGCAAATAGCACACTTGAAATGAATTTTGGACCTTTCATCTGCTCCTTGTAAATGGGATAATGAGGGAATAACACACACCTGGCCATGGAACAGCTGAGAAGCCAATTGTCCCATTACTTTTGGTCCCTTAAAAAGTGAGAGGCACATATACAAACTGTTGTAATTCCTACACCGTTCACCTGATTTGGATGTAAGTACCCTCAAATTATAGCTGAAAGTCTGCAGTTAAAGCACATCTTGTTCATTTCATTTCAAATCCATTGTGGTGGTGTATAGAGCCAAAAAGATTAGAATGGGTCGATGTCCCAATATTTATGGACCTGACTGTACATAATAGGGGAAAGATTTATGGACTTTTTTTTTTTTTTGTTGTTTTTACTGGTAATGGCGGCGATCTGCGATATTTTTTTTTTTTTCTGTGGGACTGTGACATTGCGGTGGACAAATCTGACCCTGAGTGACACTATTTGGGGACCAGTGACACCAATACAGTGGTCAGTGCTAAAAAAAAAATAAAAAATGCACTGATCACTGTATAAACAACACTGGCAGGGAAGGGGTTAACACTAGGGGGCGATCAAGGGGTTAACTGTGTTCCCTGAGTGTGTTCTAACTGTAGGGGGGATGGGCTCACTGGAACAACACAGAGATCGCCAGGCTCGGACCCACTGTGTATCTATTGGATGAAACGACGCACAGGTACGTCTTGGGCAATAAAGCCAACCTGCCACAGTATATATAGATTACTGTGGCTGGTCGGCAAGTGGTTAACAAAGAAACCCCTCTGATTTCATGCTGTCGGCAATGGCACCACATGGAAGAGAAATGTCACAAGGCCTGAGAAAGAAAGGTGAAGGTTACAAGAAGATCATCAAAGCTTTACTTATCAGTCAGAATACTGGAGTAACAAAAATGATAGAAAAAAAAAAAAAACGTAACAAAGATAGAACTGCAACCATCTCGCAGAGACATCCAGGCCGTCCACGGAAGTTATCACCTCGACAGGAGCATCTTCTGATGAGAAGGGTTGAAGGAAATCGCCATGCAAGTTCATTGCGGTTAGCTAAAGAAGTAGAAAGCCAAAAACTGGGGTGATTGTTTCCCGTGACACAATACAGCGTATACTGCAGAGGAATGGCATGCATGGGTGTCGTCCATGAGGGAAGCCTCTTCTAAACCCCATGCTCAAAAAAGCCCGCCTAGAATTTGCCAGGGCCCATGCTGAAAGAAGACGACTGGAAATCTGTACTCTGGAGTGATGAGACCAAGGTGAATTGTTTTTGGAACTGATGGCTTCAAAACTGTATGGCTTGGCAAAGGTGAGGAGTACAAAAAGAAATGCATGGTGCCTACATTGACACATGGTGGGGCTGCATGAGTGTTGCTGGTGTCGGAGAGCTGCATTTCATTGATGGTATCCTGAATTCAGATGTTCTGCTCTATTCTGAAAGAGAAGATGCTACCATCTCTCCGTGCCCTTGGTTGTCGTGCACTTTTCCAAAATGACAATGATCCAAAACGCACATCTAAGGCCACTGTTGCATTTCTGAAGAAGAACCGGGTGAAAGTGTGGCCAAGTATGTCTCCTGATAGGTGTTGCCCGATTGGGTTCCAATGGGGAATTCTAAAGAGACAAGAATCACTCTCTATCCAGCATCCAGGCTCCTAAAAGAAGAATAATTCATTCTTGAAGAATGGAAAAAGAAAGATGATGCAATGTGTCTCCAAACTTGTTCATTCCATGCCTAGAAGACTTGGTGCTGTCCTTTACAAATCATGGAGGTCATACAAAATACTAGATGGAGTAGTTTGTGTTTTGTGGGGTGTTTTCATTTTTGCATCAACTAATTTGAGTAAAACTGAAGATTTTGTAATCTAAGTTATATTATTAACCTTCCTTTCATGTAATGAACTAAACAAATGTTCTAAAAAACTCAGCTTTGTCCAAATTTTGGTAATTGTTATTGTTTTCATTGAGATATTTATTAATCTTTTCAGTAGTTCCATCCATGCTAAAATTGTTTAAGTTAAACTACTTTTAGTTTTATGTTGGAACTACAACTCAATATTTACCATATATGTGATCTTTTCTTTTGCTGCCACTATGTGTACTTATTGTTAAAATTCAATAAACAAATTTGACGAGATAATGATTAACTGCTTCCCGACCGCCTCACGTAGATATACTACGGCAGAAGGGCACGTACAGGCAGATTAATGTACCTGTACGTTGCCCTTTAAGAGGCGGCCTGCGCGCGCCCGCCGGGAGCTCAGTGAGCGGGATCGCGGGTCCCGCGGACTCTATGTCCGCGATCGTCTCACGGTGAGGAAGAACGCCTAGTGACAGGACACTGATCACCGCTCCCTGTAATCGCGAGCGGTGATCAATGCCGTGTCACACACAGCCCCCCCCCCCCCAGTTAGAATCACTCCCTAGGACACACTTAACCCCTACAGCCCCACCTAGTGGTTAACCCCTTCACTGCCATTTTTTACAGTAATCAATGCAATTTTTTTAGCACTGATCACTGTATTAATGCCAATGGTCCCAAAAATGTGTCAAAATTAACTGATGTGTCCGCCATAATGTCGCAGTCACGATAAAAATCGCTGATCGTCGCCATTACTAGTAAAAAAAAAAAAATTATTAATCAAAATGTCATAAAATTATCCCCTATTTTGTAAAAGCTATAACTTTTGCGCAAACCAATCAATAAACGCTTATTGCGATTTTTTTTTTTTTTTTTTTTTTTACCAAAAATATGTAGAAGAATACATATCTGCCTAAACCGAGAAAAAAAAACGTTTTTTTATATATATTTTTTTGGGGGATGTTTATTATAGCAAAAAGTAAAAATTGTCGCTCTTTTTGTTTATAGCGCAAAAAATAAAAACCGCAGAGGTGATCAAATAGCACCAAAAGAAAGCTCTATTTGTGGGGAACAAAAGGACATCAATTTTGTTTGGGAGCCACGTCACACGACCGCGCAATTTTCAGTTAAAGCGACGCAGTGCCGTATCGCAAAAAGTGCTCTGGTCTTTGGCCAGCCAAATGGTCCGAGGCTTTAAGTGGTTAAAATCATACTTTTCAAAAGGGGTGTACTCATTTATGCTGAGCACTGTTTATACACTATTATTATTATTATTATTATTATTATTATTTTTTTTTTTTTGGAGCCTGTAACTAATTGTACCTGCGATCAGCACGTCAGTCTCCTGCAGACTGGTTTTATTGCTGTCTTCCTGTACCTCCAATACAGGCAGACAGTTACTGAATGACAGGAAGATCAATGAACATCCAAGTAGCACTACAGAATCGCACTAAAAGTCGGATTGCAGCTGTGCGAGCCTAGCCTTAAAGTGTTACTAAACCCACAACAGTAAAATCAGTCTGTATATGCATTCTCACATAAGGGGTTAATCCTCAGCATTGTGTAAAAGGGCTGTTTGATCCTGTCTTCTCTGATCCTCCCCTTCTTCCAGTGTCCCCAATATAGCTCCTGATAGTACAGAGCCTTTGGTCACTCTGCACATGCTCAGCTTGGTGTGTATTGCTAAAGAGTTTGTTTTTTTTTTCTTGGGAGGGTGCATGTGATCAGCACAGGGCCAATCAGTACTGTCCAGACAGAGGGTCAGGGGAACTGCTCCTGATAAGACAGCTCAGTGCAGTATGAAAACTCCTCCTGCAAACTTTAACCAGACACTGATAGAAGTCACAAGAATGCTATATACTGCTGATGAGAAAATGTATTCAGCAGTTTATATTTACTAAAATAATTGCATTTCCTTGTTCTGTGGGAGACCAGATATAGTGAATGCAGGGTCCGGGGTTTAGTAGCTCTTTAAAATCTACAAATCCTACGTCCTCTTTTTTTTTACCTTTTTTCCTATTGTATTGTTTTGTTTTCTCATCCTTAGGCAGGGCATACACAGTGCGAATTTCATTTATGCAACCGCAGGTTGCAGGAAAGAAATTCATACGATTTTCTCCCATTAACACAGGCAGTGCTGACAGGGAAATCGGCAATTCTTTTGTCGGGGTGTGGGGGGGGGGGGGAGCCACCCTCGCTGGGAGAAGATGGGGATTATTGCTTGAGGCTATTGTGTAAAAGGGCTGTTTTGATCCTGTCGTCTCTGATCCTCCCCATCTTCCACTGTCCCCAATTCATCTCCTGATAGAACAGAGTCTAGGGGACAGGCTACACATGCTCAGTTTGGTATGTGTTGCTAGAGAGTTTTTTTTATTTATTTATTTTTTTTATTGGGAGAGTGCATGTGATCAGCGCAGGGCCAATCAGCACAGTCCAGACAGAAGGGAGCCTCATAGGACAGTCATAGAATGAAAACTCCTGCAAGCTTTAACCAGACACTGATAGAAGTCACAAGACTGCTATATACTGATGATGAGAAAAGGTATTTAGCTGTTTATATTTACTAAAATAATTGCATTTCCATGTTCTGTGTACTGTGGGAGGCCAGATATAGTGAATGCAGGGTCCGGGGTTTATTAACACTTTTTAAAGTATATGTAATCCCTCACCTTGTCAAATAACTCATTCATTTAAAAAAAGAAAGGAAAAAAAAAAAGGCAGAACGTGTGTGTGTGTGTGTGTGTGTGTGTGTGTGTGTGTGTGTGTGTGTGTGTGTGTGTGTGTGTGTGTGTGTGTGTGTGTGTGTGTGTGTGTGTATATAGAGATATATATTCATAACTCTTTTTTATAAGTGATCCCATTCCCTCAGTTCTCAGCTGCATATGGAGCTCAGAGAGATGGGGGAGGAGAAGCAGCAGCACACTGATCTTCCCAGTCAACGACTGTGCCGGGGTCGTGTAAGGACAAGTCTGATCATTGGAGAGCAGGCTGAGCTCCCAGCATGGCTATAAAACTGACCATGCTGTGCTCTCATGCCCAGTGTGGTCAGTTTTTAGTAGGAAAACAGAGGGGCTGTCAGGATCACCAGGGATTTCACGCAAAGGAAGGAATACAAAGAGAACAGGAGACTTTCTCATACAAGTACATGGTACAGCAGCCACATATCGGGGATATGAAATGTTGGGGTAACATTATTGTTAATGAACAGTGATCTTGTATAGTGATAAGTGTCTCTGTGTTCCTTCATTACAGTATGGTCTGGAGAACAAATGTTACACTCCCAAAAGGAACTGAAGTACAATATCGATATTTCAAGGGCTTCTTTCTGGAACCAAGGGTATGTTTGTTTTATTTCTGACCAGACTTTGGCAGATTCTCGAGTGATGTAAATGTTTAGATTTACATTTTGTATAAAGTGGAGCTGGAAATATTCAGTAGCCAGGCAGCCTCTGCTCTATATGTCTGCTGATGGCGAATAGCGAAGACCGTCCCCTGAATTCAGGTTACATTTGTCTGCCTTGTCATCCATAGTGCTGAATATACATCTACACCTAGGCAGCAGATTGGTGTAAATCATACGCTTGTATTGAGGGCTATATCTCTTAAGTTACAGGGCTGGTTCACACCACAAAAACGCACTCCAGATCCGTTCCGGATGCGTTTCCGGTTGCATTCCAGATGCTTTTTTGTCTCTTTTTTTTTGCTGTGTTTTTTTTTTTCTTCACTGTACCAGGGTCGGTGCGTTTTTGATGCCTTCCGGTGCATTTTTGATGCTTTTTACTGCGTTCCAGTGCAGAAAACATGCAGCATGTGCTACTTTTTTTAAATTTTTTTTCCCTGGACCTGGAAAGCCCTGGAACTTTACAGCACTGGTGTAAACATTGCCATTGAAAACCATCTAACCTACTTCCCATGCGTTTTTGATGCAGAAAAAAAAAACGCTCTGGACTGCATGTGGTGTGAACTGGCCCACATAGTTAATCTGGTTGAAAAAAGTTCATCCATTTCACCCTACAGAGCTGGCCATACACAGTTTAAACTTCGGCCAAATCCTTGCAGAATCGGGCTAAGTCTGAGTTGCGAGTCGCCCTGCTGACACCACTCCGCTCAACAAGTCAATTGTAAAATTTATGGAGTCATTTGAGGGAAAAAAGCGACTACATACAAAGGTTATCCGGTCACTGTTCGGGGATGTAGACAGCTGCAGCTGCTTGAATACAATAGCCAGCAGTGCAGATTTCTGCATCATCACCCATCTGTAAACCTCAGACCTTAAAGAAGAACTCCATCTTTCCACACACTTTACATCAAACTGGCGGCCCTCCAGCTGTTGTGGAACTACAAGTCCCATCATGCCTCTGCCTGTGGGAGTCATGCTTGTAACTGTCAGCCTTGCAATGCCTCATGGGACTTGTAGTTCCGCAACAGCTGGAGGGCCGCCAGTTTGACACCTGTGCTTAACATAGTTTGGGCCAAGCTAGATGTCCCTCACCTGTGAGGCCGCTGGATGTGTGATGTGTAAAGTGTATGTAGCTGAGGCCACATACAATATAACCGTGCTGTGTTCCGGGTGTGAGCCCAGACCTTCCTGTCTCATTCCCGGGACACAGACCAGTTTACAGCAGCGCCGTTCAGAACAAGCAATGTATTCTATAAATGCTGGAGTCAGAGAGGCGGGCTGATGATGTCACAACCTCTGAGTCAACCAATCAGAGGAAGCTTTGTATTCATTGCGAGAATACACTGCTTGCTCTAAGCGGCTGAGTGCTGCTGCTGTAGACTCCTCTGTAGATTGACCTGTGTCCCGGGTATGGGACAGGAAGGACTCGGCTCGCACCCAGAACATAGTGCGGTATACTGTATGTGGCCGCAGCTACATACACTTTATACTGTACATCCAGCGGCCTCACAGGTTAGCAAGGGACAGGGGTTTTTTTTTTTTCATTTTTATGTTTTTTTTATTTTACTAAAGGAAAATCCATTGTGCACTACAAGTGAAGTGAAGTCGCTGTGGATCTGAGGGGGACATGCAAGAAAAAAAATAAACAGCGTTTTTGCTTACACATGATTGGATGATAGAAATCAGCAGAGCTTCCCCTCATTTCAATCTTCCTCGATCATTTCAATCTTCCTCGATCATTTCAATCTTCCCCCCTCATTTCAATCTTCCCCCCTCATTTCAATCTTCCCCCCTCATTTCAATCTTCCTCCCTCATTTCAATCTTCCTCCCTCATTTCAATCTTCCTCCCTCATTTCAATCTTCCTCCCTCATTTCAATCTTCCTCCCTCATTTCAATCCTCCTCCCTCATTTCAATCTTCCTCCCTCATTTCAATCTTCCTCCCTCATTTCAATCTTCCTCCCTCATTTCAATCTTCCTCCCTCATTTCAATCCTCCTCCCTCATTTCAATCCTCCTCCCTCATTTCAATCTTCCTCCCTCATTTCAATCTTCCTCCCTCATTTCAATCTTCCTCCCTCATTTCAATCTTCCTCCCTCATTTCAATCTTCCTCCCTCATTTCAATCTTCCTCCCTCATTTCAATCCTCCTCCCTCATTTCAATCCTCCTCCCTCATTTCAATCTTCCTCCCTCATTTCAATCTTCCTCCCTCATTTCAATCTTCCTCCCTCATTTCAATCCTCCTCCCTCATTTCAATCTTCCTCCCTCATTTCAATCTTCCTCCCTCATTTCAATCTTCCTCCCTCATTTCAATCCTCCCTCCCTCATTTCAATCTTCCTCCCTCATTTCAATCCTCCTCCCTCATTTCAATCTTCCTCCCTCATTTCAATCTTCCTCCCTCATTTCAATCTTCCTCCCTCATTTCAATCTTCCTCCCTCATTTCAATCCTCCTCCCTCATTTCAATCTTCCTCCCTCATTTCAATCTTCCTCCCTCATTTCAATCTTCCTCCCTCATTTCAATCTTCCTCCCTCATTTCTATCCTCCTCCCTCATTTCAATCTTCCTCCCTCATTTCAATCTTCCTCCCTCATTTCAATCTTCCTCCCTCATTTCAATCCTCCCCCCTCATTTCAATCCTCCCCCCCTCATTTCAATCCTCCCCCCCTCATTTCAATCCTCCCCCCCTAATTTCAATCCTCCCCCCCTCATTTCAATCCTCCCCCCCTCATTTCAATCCCCCCCCCCCTCATTTCAATCCCCCCCCCCCCCCTCATTTCAATCCTCCTCCCTCATTTCAGTCTTCCCCATCAGATCTACAGTGACTGCACTTTCAAGTGCATTTGCAGTACACTTGTGTTGCACGGTGGATTAGCCTTTAGTAAATCAACCCCATAGTTGGTTTGGGCCAGCTGGGCCCTAACCAACTATTTAAAGCGCGTTGAAAGATGGATTTGTACTTTTAAATATGAACAAAGCATATCCCTCTATAGTGTGTACTTGTCTAAATCCAGAGCACAAAGTGTCATTTCTGTCTGCTGCTTCCTTCCGCTGCTATCCGCATGAATCACTTCTGACAAGTTTTTTCCTGACACCAAGAGAAAAAAGGTGACGGGGAAGGGAGCTCCAGCAGATTGACAGTCTCAGCTCTGTCCCTGTGTGCAGGAGGGGTGTCCCTTCCCTCCAATCAGCTGTCAGAGCTCTCCTCCTTGAGCTCTTTTGTTGCCAGCGGTTTAGACATTAATGGCTGTGTGTTGAGTTATTTTGAGGGGACAGCAAATTTACACTGTTATACAAGCTGTACACTCACTACTTTACATTGTAGCAAAGTGTCATTTCTTCAGTGTTGTCACATGAAAAGATAGAAGAAAATATTTACAAAAATGTGAGGGGTGTACTTACTTTTGTGAGATACTGTATGTATGGTAAGCTTCACCAGTGACCTCTTTCATTCAACTCCATATACTTATTTACACTTTACCTCTCATTTTGTTCTTTACATTAACCACTTCCCATCCGGGCCAATTCTGGCACTTCGCTCCTACATGTTTAAAATAATTTTTTTTCTAGAAAATTACTCTGAACCCTCAAACATTATATCTGTTTTTTTTTTTCAGCAGAGACCCTAGGGAATAAAATGGAGGTTGTTGCAACTTTTTATGATGCACGATATTTACGCATTTTGTTATGGGGAAAAAAAACTCATGAATTAAAAAAAAAAAAAAAAAAAAGTAAAGTTAGCACACCAATTTTTTTGCATAATATGAAAGTTGATGTTGCGCTGAGTAAATAGATACCTAACATGCCATGCTTTAAAATTGCGCACACTCGCGGAATGGTTCCAAAATGCGATACTTAAAAATCTCCATAGGTGACACTTTAAAATTTTTTACAGGTTACATGTTTAGAGTTACAGAAGAATTGTTATCGCTCTAACGCACGCTATTTACATATGTGGGTGCGACTTGCGTATGCGTTCGATTTCATGCACGAGCACGCAGAGACTGGGTCGTTTTAAATTTAAATGTTTTAATTTTTTTTTTTTTATTCTTTGACTTTTATTTTTTTATTTTTACACTTTTACATTTTTGACCACTTTTATTCCTATTACAAGGATTGTAAAAATTCCTTGTAATAGGAATAGTGCATGACAGGTCCTCTTTATGGAGAGATGTGGGCTCTATAAGACCCCACTTCTCTCCTCCAGGCTGGAAAGGCTGATATTAAAAAAAAAAAAAAAAAAAAAAAAAAAAGAACCCTCTTGACCTTTCCAGACGAGTTCTCGGTTTTGTTTACATCCGCCGGCCCGGACGTGACGTCCTAATGTCGCGCTCTGGCCTCCGAGGGTCATAGAGATGACTGGGGACCATCTGGTAACCGGAAATCTCTATGCGCGACTTCAGCGGCGACCGATTTTATTCTCCGGTTCACTGATGGCACGGGCTAGACCGGACAAGCACCGGAGGGTGGGGGGCACCCCCGCCCGCCACCTTTAATAACAATAAAGCGACTGAAATGCAGTGCACAGAATCGCCGGCTGAAAAAAAAAAAAAACGATATCTGAATGATGCCTACAGCTGCACCCATGATTCAGATATCACCACTCAAAGTCCATGATGTCATATGACGTACCTTGGGCGGGAAGTGGTTAATCATTTGTTTTTAGCATATGGCCAGACTCAAAATGCAGAGCTCTTTTTCCTATGAAGTTATTTGTACCTTTTTGTTGTATATTTTTTGTGGAGTGAAAGTTAAAGGCTACCTCCCCCAGTCAGAGGAAGCTTTGTAATCACTGATAGAATACAAAGCTTTCTATGAATGGCTGAGCACCACTTGGACTGATGCCATTCTGTTGTGGATGTGAGAAGGTCTTGCACATGTTGGTGAGGAAATGGTGTGTTTAGGCCAGCTTGGCCCAGATTATCTATTTAACCACCTCCTTACTGCACCATAGTCAAAAGACGTCCTCGGTAGGAGGTGGATTACGGGGGTTATGGCTGCAGCAATATGAAATAACCCCAGTAATTTTTTCTTTTTTTCTTTCTTTCTTTCTTTTTTTTTTTTTCTCAGCAAGTGATTCTCTAGCCAATAGTCAGAGTGGCGGATTCGCCACTGGATCACTTTTAGAAACTGCAGGATTTTTTTTGTTGATCTAATGCTTTACATTGCTTTACATTGTAGAGGAGAGATGTGGGGTCTTATTGACCCCACATCTATCCATAAAGAGGACCTGACATCCTTATTTCTATCACAAGGCGTGTTTACATGCCTTGTGATAGGAATAAAAGTGATCAACAATTTTTTTTTTTTTTTTTAAAGGGACAATGTAAAAATAAAAAAAATTGAATAAAATACAAATGATTGAACCACCCCTGTCCCCTCGTGCTCAGTGGTGAACGCATACTTAGGTCACACACACACACATATATGTAAACAGTGTTCAAACCACACATGTGCAGTATCGCCACGAACGTCAGAGTGATGGCAATGCTTTTAGCACTAGATCTCCTCTGTATCTCTAAACTGGTAAGCTGTAGAAAATTTGAAAGCATTACCTATGGAGATTTTTAAGTACCGTAGTTCGGCGCCATTCCACAAGCATGCACATTTTTTAAAATTTTTTTATGTTGGGTATCTTTTTACTCTGCGTAACATCATTCTGCATATTTTACAAAATAATTGGGATATATCTATCTATCTATCTCTCTATGAGATATATATATATATTTTTTTTTCATTAAATTGTATTTTTCCCCACTGATTTTTACGTATGAGCGGTGTCAGAATTGGCCTGGTAGGCACGTGGTTAAACTAAATCTGGAGATCAGCTTTAAATTTGGGAGAATTCTGCATTTAAAAATGCCTTTTTAACAGCAGTGAGCTGATATTACAGGTCGTCTTAATCCGTGCTAGCAAATGATCTACTTTTATTAGTGTGTAACTATATGGTTTACTTGATTATAAAACTACTAGTCCTGGGTGTCTAGACAGCATAGCGTTTTCTGAAAGTCTACAAATCATCTGTCACTGAATGAATGTGTATGTAACCTGTGAATCCTCCCCTTGTAGAACACCCCGTACAGTTTAAAATGGAGATGAAGGGTAGAACATTTTATGTGTGCGTGTGTATATCTCATTATAAATACTTTTTTTTCCCTCTTCTGTTTTTTTTTTCTAAGTGACCACATGACCTCTGTTCTGAGCTGCATAGGGATATAGAGAGCTGGCGGTGGAGAAACGGCAGTACACTGAACTTCCCAGCGAATGGTTGTGCAGGGGGGGGGACGTGTCAGCGCAAGTCTTGGCCATTGGAGGACAGGCAAGGCTGTTCTCCCAGCATAGCCGGAAAACTGACCACATTGGGATGAATGTTCTCTTATGCCTAGCGTGGTCAGTTTGAAATAGGAAAGCAGAGGGACTGCCAGAATCACCAGGGATTTCACACAAAAAGGAAGCAATACAAAGAGAACAGGATACCTTTTTTAACACAAGTACATCGTGCAGCAGGCACATATCAGAAATATGAAGTGTTGGGGTAACCTAGTCTTTAACATTTCTTGTTCAAGATTCAAGTGTGACTAAAGGCAAAAATTTTTTTTTTTTTTTTTTTTTTTTTTAGTTTTGGGTAGAGGGGAGATGGATTAGAACCCCGCTCAGTTTTTAGTGCTGTCTGTGCCCCCTGTTAGGGAGATTCACCCTCTCTGCGTCTGGTTTATCTGGTTCACCATTATCATTGAAAATAGGTTGTCCCCAGAAAAGTAGTAGAGGGGAACTCTTCCAATGTCCAATGGGGACATTAATTCTGGTGACCTTGGGGGGCCCCAAAGGATTCCCTTAACCACTTGCCGACCCCCCTATAGCATTTTTCACTACTGCAGGGCGGGTGCGCTGCGCAGGATCACGTATATACATGTATTCCTGTATTTCCGGGTCTCTGGCATGAGTGAGCATCGCCAGAGGCTGATCAGCGGGTCCCACAGACCCAATGTCCACCGGCATCCGCTGGTCGTTCAGGACACAGGCAGAACGGTGATCTGCCTATGTTAACAAGGCAGATCACCGCTCTGTCAATAAGCAAGGCATTGATCCTGTGTTTCTGCAAAGCAAGATCTTTGCCTTCACCTAGTACAAGCACTTGCCACGGTAAGAAAACATCTAGGCACACAGTTAACGCTTTGATCGCCCCTGATGTTAACCCCTTCTCAGCCAGTGTCATTAGTACAGTGACAGTGCATATGTTTAGCACTGATCACTGTATTAGTGTCACTGGTCCCCAAAAAAGTGTCCGTGTCTGAATGTCTGCCACAAGTCGCTGATCGCTGCCATTACTATAAAAAAAAAAATGAAAATAAATAAAAATATCCCATAGTTTGTTCACTCTTTAACTGTTGCACAAACCAATCAATATATGCATGTCCGCCGCAATATCGCAGCCCTGCTATAAGTCGCTGATCGCTGCCATTACTAGTAAAAAAAGAAAAAAAAATGCCATAAATATAGCCCACAGTGTTTTGACGTTATAACTTTTGCGCAAACCAATCAATTTACACTTATTGGGATTTTTTTTTAAACAAAACATACATAGCAGAATACATATTGGCCTTAAATAATAAAGAATTTTTTTATGTGTGTATGTTTTTTTTTTTTTTTTAATTATTGTTTTATGTTTATAGCTCAAAAATAAAAAATGCAGAGGTGGTCGAATGCCACCAAAAGAAAGCTCTATTATAAAGGACAAACCTTTTTATTTGTGTACAGCGTCGGACGCCCACGCAATTGTCAGTTAAATTAATGCAGTGCCATATCGCAAAAAAAAAATGGACTGGTCAGGAAGGGTGGTAAATCTTCTGGAGCTGAAGTGGGTAATTTTTACAGGGAATTCCTCTCACTTCCTGTTTGGCTATGGGACAGGAAGTGAAGGTAAGTTCCCCCAATGGGACACAGATGGCAAAAAAAACCCCTCCCTTGCTTTATCCAACTGAAAAAAAAAATGCCTATAGTTCTACTTTAATTTATATTGTGCAAAATGTGTTTTGGTTTCTTTGTCTTACTTTCATGTTACAGCTTTGTACCTGTGTGTTGTGTTAAGCTTTTTGGCTGTGCCTACTACAGTGATTTCCAACTTCCATGGGGATCCCACTGGTATGGCACATGCTTCCTTACATTGGTTCATGCTGGACCCAATGTAAAAGTGCAAAAATTTAATTAAAATTAGGCTTTTAATATAAACTTTTTGTCTGAGATCGCTCTGTCCCTTTCTTCAGGTATAGAAAAATATTTTCTCATTAATTTTCTGGTTACATGCATTGTATCCCTGACAATGACAATTCATCTGGGTGAATGAATGTAACGGGGGGCCTTGGTGGCAGTTCTCACGGCAATCTTGATAGGGTAAATATATTGGGGTAAATTGGTGTAATGCTATTCGTGAATGCAGTTCATTAACTTTTTAACTTGCAGAACACCGGCGGTCCATGCCAAGTCATAGTTCACAAGTGGGAGACCCATCTACAGCCACGATCGATAAATCCTTTAGGTATGGCCATTTACTGCAAGGGATCTTGTATTAGATTTCCTACACACAGCATGGCGAATGAGTAAAAATTCATAAAGGCTTATTTTAATAAGGCTGGGCAAAGTGCAGTGACCCGTATTCATCTTTTTCCTCATCTGGTCACAATAAATTGTAAAGCAGATTTTTTTTTTTTTTTTTTTTTTTTTTTTTTTTTTTAAACATTAAAAAAAAAAAAAAAAACTTGTGTGGATTATTTTAGGGCACAATTTTACACAATACTTCAATATATAAAATCGGAAATTTTATTAAGAGATTGTAATGCTAAAACAAATTTTTGGGCCAGTTCACGCCATAGAAACGCAGTTCATATGCTTTCCAGATGCTTTTCTGTATGCGTGTTTTTGATGTGTTCCAGTACATTTTTTCCTCCTCCTTTTTTTTATTTAGTTTTTTTTAAATTGTTTTATTTTTTCTTAACCTTAAATGAGGACATGTGTGTTCTAGTGCCATTTTGATGCGTTTTGCAGCGTTCCAGTGCAGGAAAAATGCTTTGTTCTACCTTTTTTTTTTTTTTTTTTTTTTTTTTTTTTTTTTTTTTTTTTTTTTTCTGGAACTGCAAGCACTGGTGTGAACTATGCCATTAAAATCCATATAACCTACTTTCCATGCATTCCTGATGCATAAAAAAAAACGCACTGGACTGCATGTTGTGGGAACTGGCCCTTAAAAATTTCCATGACTACCCCTATTTGCCATATCTAATTCATCATCATCGTTTAGACCCCTTTCACACTGGGGCTCTTTTCAGGCGTTTTAGCGCTAAAAATACGCCTGTAAAGCGTCTCTCAAGCCACCCCAGTGTGAAAGTCTGAGTGCTTTCACACTGGGGCGGTGCGCTTGCAGGACGGGAAAAAAAGTCCTGCAAGCAGCATCTTTGGGGTGGTGGGGGAGCACTGTATACACCGCTCCTCCACCGTCCCTACCCACTGAAATGAATGGACAGCGCTGCCGAAGCACCTGCAAAGCGATTATGCAGCGCCGCAACACGGGCGCTTTTAACCCTTTATTCAGCCACTAGCAGGGGTTAAAAGCACCCCCCTAGTGGCCGAAAAGCACCACTAACAGCGGTAAAGCGCCGCTAGCAACACTTTACCGCTAACGCCCGCACCGCCCCAGTGTGAACGGAGTCTTGGATATTTAACAATTAGTGGACCCAACCACTCCAACTTTATTTTCTGTGAAATCGTCAACAGATGATTTTATGGCTCAACGCATTTCTTGGATAATCTCTCTTCTTCAGGAGCAGGCGATGGGGGTGGGGGGTGATAAAGAATAGATACTCTAAACACAATAGAAAACCACATAAAGCATCAAATTCCTCAATACAAAATACTCATATAATGCAAGATCCATGTGTTGACCGAGATTACCTGAAATTCCTGCCAAAAACAGGGCAGCTAATGTGACCCACCAGGCAGCCAGATATATCCCCCCCCCCAAGTATGACACCGGAGGTAAGAATATCCTTTTGTCACTTCCTCAAATATTGATGTAAGCTAAGGAAAAACTAGAACAGTGATTGTAAACTTAAAACAAGGGGAATCTGAACTGTTATTTATAGTGTTTGTAAATAATTTTTTTTTAGACAAGTATGTCATACTTGCCTGCTCTGTGCTATTGCAGAGCAGCCCTGATCCTCTTCTGGGGTCCCCCACTGGTGCTCTGGGCTTCACCCACCTCCCCGATGAGTGCCACCTTAGCAAGCCACTTGCTCTGGGGGCACTTGTGCATGCCCGCTCCCAAGCCCTGCTCTGCGTGTCCATAAGACAAGCTCAACCCCGCCCCAGCTCCCTCGTCACAGGCTCTGATTAACTGCAGGTAAGGTAAAAAAAATAAACCTGTGTTTACAACCATTTTTAAACCTTTATTCCCTTAATAAAATATAAATCTATTTATATGCTTGCAAAAAAAAAAAAAATCATTAAAAATAAAATAAATCTCGCCCGTGCTTTCTCTCGCCCGTGCTTTCTCTCGCCCGTGCTTTCTCTCGCCCGTGCTTTCTCTCGCCCGTGCTTTCTCTCGCCCGTGCTTTCTCTCGCCCGCGCTTTCTCTCGCCCGCGCTTTCTCTCGCCCGCGCTTTCTCTCGCCCGCGCTTTCTCTCGCCCGTGCTTTCTCTCGCCCGCGCTTTCTCTCGCCCTCCTGCTCTTTTTCTCGCCCTCCTGCTCTTTTTCTCGCCCTCCTGCTCTTTTTCTCACCCTCCTGCTCTTTTTCTCACCCTCCTGCTCTTTTTCTCGCTCTCCTGCTCTTTTTCTCGCTCTCCTGCTCTTTTTCTCGCTCTCCTGCTCTTTTTCTCGCTCTCCTGCTCTTTTTTTTTTTTTCTCGCTCTCCTGCTCTTTTTTTTTCTCACTCTTTTTTTTCTCGCTCTCCTGCTCTTTTTTTTTCTCACTCCTTTTTTTCTCGCTCTCTCGCTCTTCTTTTTTTTTTTTACTTAATTTTACAGGGGTATAAACCCTCACTCCCCTCCGGTGTCCAAGATTTTTGGTGGTTCCTTGCATTCGGGTGCATGCGTGCCCGATTACTGGCAGCCATCTTGTGATGTTTGGGCGCCAGAGATGGGCATTCTCCGAATCTAAGCATGCCAACCGTTCTTGCCAACACCGCATGAGAGGAGAGCGGAAAACTTCCCTACCGCCACCACACACAGGAGGCGGAAGGCAGACATGCCTTTTTTATGGTGTTTAGAGTATCTGTTCTTTATCACCTGCTCCCGAGGAACTGGAGGATTATTCAAGAAACTCACTGAACCATAAAATCATGTGTTGGGGAAATCGGCGAACATATAGTTGGAGTGGTTTGGTTCACTAATTGTTAAATATCTGAACCATGATGATGAATTGGATATGTCAAATGGGGGTAGTCTTTGAAATGTTTTTAATTCATTTGTTTTAGTGTTAGTAATTTCTGAATTATTTTTTTTATTTTTTTTTCCCCAGTACTATGTAAGTTGTGCCTTTTAAAAATCCCAACAAAAGTTTTTTTGTTTTTTGTTTTTTTTGTTTTTTTATTTATTTTTTTTTTTTTTTATGCTTGATAGAAATTAATATGTAAAGGGGTGTGGCTTCTGCCATTGTGGGAGATTTACTAAAACTTATGCACACAGAATCTAAAGCAGCACTGCATGGTAGCCAATTGGCTTCTAACTTCATCTTGTTCAGTTAGGCCACTTTCACACTGAAGCGGCGGGTCCGTTAGCGGTAAAGCGCCACTAGTTTTAGCGGCACTTTACCACTGTTATAGCGGGGTTAAAATAGCCCGCTTGGCGCTGCTTTCAAAGCAGCACCCATTCATTTCGATGGGCAGGGGCGGTTGAGGAGCGGTGTATACACCACTCCCCCACCGCCCCAAAGATGCTGCTTGCAGGACTTTTTTTCCCGTCCTGCAAGCGCACCGCTCCAGTGTGAAAGCACTCTGGCTTTCACACTGGGGCTGCAGAAGATGCAGTTTACAGGCGCTATTTCTAGCGCAAAAAACGCGTGTAAAACACCTCAGTGTGGAAGTGGCCTTAAGCTTTGACAATAAAACCTGGAAGCTGATTGGTTACTAAGCACAGCTGCACCAGATTCTGTGTGCTCCAGTTTTAGTAACTCTCTCTCTCTCTCCCATAGTGATTTTACTTTTTGATGTCTTATAAAATAAGCCTGATAGGACATAATGGGAGAGATTTACTAAAACTGGAAAGTGCAAAATCTTGTGCAGCTGTACATAGTAGCCAATCGGCTTCTAACTTCCGCTTGTTCTATTCGACAATAAAACCTGGAAGCTGATTGGTTTCTATGCAGAGCTGCACCAGATTCTGCGCTCTCTGGTTTTTAGTAAATCGATCCCATTTAAATCTTGTGCACACATTGCTTTACGGTGACATTTTATTTACAGCGAGTATTTGATTTTGTCATATTAAAGTAATGATCCAAAACTGGGAAAATTAGATATCCTCTGTTTAGATGAGAAGAATTTCATGTATCAATGAAGACTTCCTACACAAATCACCTGCACCGATCGTGCTGACCCTAATTTTATTCTTCTGAATAGAATCTGAAATCGCACAAAGTCATTAAAAGGGGAAAACCGAGCTTGACTTCTTCTGAAATGTCGTCTCGGATGAATGAACACATGAGCTGTCCGGCTTGTGCAGAGAGAAGGGATAGAAGAGTTAAAACTGCTGTTTTTATGCAGATTGGCAGTCACAAAGTACTGTACCGCCCAGCCCTGTCCAGCTGCAGCAGCTGTCAGATTCTCCTAGTTTGACAGGCTGCCAGGACCGGGGGGGAGGGGGGGGGTTGGGCGGTGTATCTGTGCCCTCCAGCCACCAGAAACCTCATGCACCGGGACTGAGTGTCCAACATACATGAGGGTATTGTTTATATCTGACGGGTTCTCTTTAATCTGTGGTGATGATCTGTGCCTCCTGAACCAGACTGGGGGACAGAGAGGCTGTTGAACTGCAAGGGGTTCATTTACTAAAGGCAAATAGACTGAACTTTTTTTTTCTTTGCGAAGAATACCCACCACATGCAGGGAAAATAAATGCATTTTTGCTTGTAAATGGTTGGATGATAGAAGTCGCCTCATTCACTAAGCTAAGGGAAATGATCCCTTGAAAATTCAACAATCTATTTGCCTTTATTAAAGCGCTATTAAACCCAAAAGCAAAAATGTAATATATTGCAGCTTACTAATCATTAGATGTGGCTGCATTCCTTTTCTTATCTATGGCTTTTTTTTCCCCTCTGTTTTCACCTGGTGATCAGGCAAGTAACACACCACCTATATTATGAGTCCACTCTGGAGGAATGAGAACAGGAGGCACAGCAGCATTGTCGGTCTGGGTTGAGGGGAGTGCTAAAGTGGTTGTAAAGTCAGAAGGTTTTTTATTTTAAAGCCGAGTTCCATCCAAAAATGGTACTTCCACTTTAAGGGAAGGTGACCCCCTGACATTCCACATTTGGCATGTCATTTTTTTGGGGGGGGAGCGGATACCCTCTTATTAGAGGGTTCCAGCTCCCACTTCCTCGCGGTGCCAGAAGCAACTTCATCTCTCCCCCCTCCCTCTCTGCAATCATCTGGGACACGTCACAGGTCCCAGATGATTGCCCGGCCAGTCACGGTGTGCCGCCTGGCTTGTGCATGCGCAGCTGTGAAGCCACAGCCGGGCGTCCACAGTGACAATGCCGGCGCCGCAGAGAGGAGGGGGAGATGAGTGGGGCTTTGTTCCCCTGCATCGCTGGAACCTGGCACAGGTAAGGCCCCTTTCACACGGACATACATGTATCCCTATGGCAGTGATGGCGAACCTTGGCACCCCAGATGTTTTGGAACTACATTTCCCATGATGCTTAACTACACTGCATAGTGCATGAGCATCATGGGAAATGTAGTTCTAAAACATCTGGGGTGCCAAGGTTCGCCATCACTGCCCTATGGGATAGCGGATGTTAGCGGATGAACATCCACTGACATCCGATCACATCAGTCTCTGCTATGCTCCATTTCTGATGACAGAGGAAAACCCTACTTTTCCATCCGTCATCGGATCGGATGATAACGGACTCTACGGTCCGTCTTCATCCGATCCCCACAGAGCGCCGCTCTCCTCTGACAGGTCGGTCCCTACACAGTGTGCAGGGACAGACCTGTCATCTGCCTGCTCGGCGGGGATCGACGGAGCGATCCCCCACTGAGCAAAGCGGAGCCCATACCCGGACACGTACGTGTGAATGGGCCCTAAGTTTCCGATTATTAAAAGTAGGGTTGTCCCGATACCGATACTAGTATCGGTATCGGCACCGATACCGAGCATTTGCCCAAGTACTTGTACTCGGGCAAATGCTCCCGATGCTTCCCCCGATACCTAGAGGACAGCTGTGATCGGCGCGTGGGGGAGTTACAAGATTCTCCCCCAGCGGCTTTCAGCAGCTTTAGTGACATACAGCGGTGATCGCTCACCGTTGACTGTCACTACATCCTCCTCCATGCCCCCTCCGTTCCTCTGCCCCCTCCGCTGTCCCCCTCTGTTCCTCTCTCCTTCCCTGTGCCTCTCCGCTGTCCCCCTCCGTTCCTCTCTCCTTCCCTGTGTCTCTCCGCTGTCCCCTCCGTTCCTCTCTCCTTCCCTGTGCCTCTCCGCTGTCCCCTCCGTTCCCCTCTCCTTCTCTGTGTTCCTGCTGTCTCTCTAAGCTGTGTGAATGGATAGAGTCAGCTGACTCTGTCCATTCACATAACTGAAACATTGTAATCTCTTTTGATTACGATGTGTCAGTTTATGAATGGAGAGGAGCCGCTGTCTTCTCTCCATCCATTCTCAGTGCAGCTGAGGCTACAGAGAAAGGGACTGGGGAATCTCTATCCTCTGTCTCTTTCTCTGTCTGAAGGGGGAGATATCAGAGGTCTGTTAAGACCCCTGATATCTCACCAAAGCCCCCCAACAGGGCTGATTAAAAAAAAAAAAAAAAAAAACAAAAAAAAAACAAAAACATATAAAGAATAAAAAAAATATTATTGTAAAAAATAAAAATTGTAAAAAAAAAACCACACACACATACACCGTCCCCCCCCCCTCCCCCCAAAAAGAAATAAATAAAGAAAACACTGTTTAAAAAAAACAAAAAAAAACAAAAAAAAAAAAAACTGTCACGTGACATTAAAAAAAGTATCGGTAATCGGTATCGGCGCGTACTTGAAAAAAAGTATCGGTACTTGTACTCGGTCCTAAAAAAGTGGTATCGGGACAACCCTAATTAAAAGTCAGCAGCTGCAGTATTTGTAGCTGCTGACTTTTCATTTATTTATTTATTTTTAAGCGGAACTCCGCTTTAATGCATTCTATGCATTAAGATAAAAAGCCTTCTGTGTGCAGTAGCCCCCCCCCCAATACTTACCTGAGCTCCCTTTCTATCCAGCGATGTTGTAGGATTGTGTCAGCTGCCTGGGACTTTCCGTCTTCATTGGCTGAGACAGCTGCGCGTGGCGCCATTGGCTCCTGCTGCTGTCAATCAAAGTCAGTCAGCCAATGGGGAGAGAAAGGGGGCGGGGCCGCAGCTCTGTGTCTGAATGGATACACGGAGCTGCAACTCGGCTGCAACCCTTAGCAAGCTGCTTGCTGTGGGGGGCACTCATCAGGAGGGAGGGGCCAGGAGAGCCAAAGAGCGAGCCGAGAAGAGGAGGATCGGGGGGCTGCGCTGTGCAAATCCACTGCACAGTGCAGGTAAGTATAACATGTTTGTTATTTTTAACAACAAAAAAAAAAGACTTTACAATCACTTTAAATGTATTAGCATATTTAGATACAGTAACAAATTGAAGCCAAACTCCAGCTCACACTTTCAGCCCCCAGACCAACCATTCTCAACCAGGGTTCCTCCAGAGATTTCTAGGGGTTCCTTGAGCTGTGGCTGATGAACCACCTTTTTGATGGAGCCTACAGAGTTCAAGGTTCAGCATCACTTAGCAAAGCCAACAGTAGGACACAAAATGATCTTTTTAGCTGTCTTTAAGGTGGCATTCTGAGCACTATTTTAAGGGGAACATTCTTCCTATTGACCACCAGTATAAGGGGCATTGTTCCTATTGACCCCTGATGAATTGGTTTTAGTTAGGGTTCCTCGAGACCTGAAAATTATTTTTGGGGTTCCTCTAGGGTTAAAAGGTTGAGAAAGCCTGACAATGCTGCTGTTCTAATGTGCCTCCTCTGCTACGTCAAAAAAAAAGAAAAGCCTAAAAAAAAAAGGAAAACGAATGCAGCCGCCACATCTAATGATTGGTAAGCTGCAATATGTTACATTTTTGGTTTTGGGTTTAATACCACTCGAAAGTGCTTACTTCTAATTTCACTGTTTCTTACAGTGTGCATTAGAAGCTGCTGCAAGGCAGCCCACCTCATTTCCTGGCTGTAGAACATCCAGCATCATCTGGCCCTTTCCTGCCTGATTGTATCTGGCCCACTCCGTGTTCATTCATTGCATTTCAGTTCTTTCAATCCATGGAGGCACAGCTTCACATATACAATGGATATAGAAAAGAATCGCCCACTTTTTAAAATAATCACACTTTGTTGCTTTGCAGCCTGAAATGAAGACAGACACAGTTTTTTGTTTTTTTGTTTTATCCAGGTGTATGCAACTTTTTACATCCAAGTGAAAGATAGAACACCAACATGTCAGAAAAAAACAAAAAAACAAAAACGGAATCACTGAGTTGGAAAAAGGATCACCCTCCTGTCCAAACTATGGCCCTCCAGTTGTTAAGGAACTACAACTCCCATCATGCCTAGTCATGTCTGTGAATGTCAGAGTTTTACAATGCCTCATGGGAAGTGTAGTTCCGCAACAGCTGGAGGGCCGTAGTTTGGACAACCCTGCGGGCCTCTTGTGTCAGTATTTTGTTGAACCACGTTTTGCTTTAATTCCAGCCTTTAGTCTGTTGGGATTTGTCTCTACTAACTTTAAACATCTAGACTTTGGGCAAATATTACAATCTTCTTTGCAGAACTGCTCAAGTTCAGTTACATTTGATGATGACCGTTTGGACTGCAGTCATCAAGTCTTTCCACAGATTTTTAATGGGGTTTAAGTCTGGGCTCTGACTAGGTCATGCAAGGACATTCACTTTTTTCTCCTTCAGCCACTGTGTGGTCATTGTTGCTGTGCGCTTTGGGTCATTGTCATGGAAGATGAACCTTCTTCCCATTGACAACTTTCTGGCAGAGAGCAGCAGATCAACTTTTTCCTTCTATCCTGACAAGTTTTCCAGTCCCTGCTGCAGAGAAACATCACCATAACAGGATATAACCCCCTCCCCCATAACAGGATATTACCCCCTCCCCCATAACAGGATATTACCCCCCCATAACAGGATATTACCCCCCCCTCCCCCATAACAGGATATTACCCCCTCCCCCATAACAGGATATTACCCCCTCCCCCATAACAGGATATTACCCCCCCATAACAGGATATTACCCCCCCCCTCCCCCATAACAGGATATTGCCCCCTCCATGCTTTACTGTAGGAATGGTGTTATTTGGAAGGTGAGCTGTGTTGGATTTCCATCAGACATATTGTTTGGTGTTGAGGCCAAATAATTCCATTTTAGTCTCGTCCGACCATAACGTCTTTCTCCATGTGGCCTCAGAATCTTCAAGTTGCGTTTTTGGCAAAGCTCAGTCATAACTGCATTGGGGCCTTTCTTGAGGAGTGTCTTTTATTTTTTTTTTCTTGCACCCTCCCATACAACCCCATTTGTGGAGAATTTGTGATATTGTTGTCCCATCCACACAATGACCACTCTTTCTCATAAATTCCTGCAACTGCTTCAGAGATGCTGTAGGCCTCTTGGTCTCCTCTCTGACCAGTTTTCCTCCTGGCTCTTTCATCCAGTTTGGAGCGACGTCCTGATCCAAGGAGGGTCTGTGTTATACCAAATACCTTCCACTTCTTAATAATAGACTTCACTGTGCTTCTAGGCATTGATAAAGCCTTTGACATGTTTTTGTATCCATCTCCTGCCTGTCCCCAACTTTATCCCGGAGATCTTGGTGACAGTGCCTTGCCACCCACAGTTGATTGTTTGTTTGCTTCAGTTGCACTACCAGGAATTGAAATGCTCCAGGAAAGCTCTTTTCATGCTGAGCTAATCAAAATGACTACAGCTGATCAAAGTAAAATGGCTTTGTGTGCCATTGAGAAGGTGATTAGCTTACACCTGATTGAGTTTACAAATCATTTTTAGGAGGGGGTGATCCTTTTTCAACTCTGTATTTGAATTTTAATTTTGATTTTTTTTTTTCTGACATGTTGGTGTTATATCTTTCACTTGGATGTAATAAGTTGCACTGAGTAAATACAGCTGCATAAAACAAAAACTGTGTCTGTCCTAATTTCAGGCAGCAAAGCAACAAAATGTGATTATTATAAAGGGGGTGATTCTTTTCTATACACACTGTAGGTGGTCTGCAAGCAAATGTAGCCTACCTTGGAACACCCACGTCTCCAGAATGACAACCACCCATCAAAGGCATTTTGGTATTTGCATAACTCCTCCCAAGAGACAGCCCACTGCTTACATCAGGGCTGAGGGCTCCTGACGGCAGTACTGAGACAGGGTGCTGTAATGTTTTCAGGAAGCTATGTACAGCACTCTGTTGGCCCCTCCTGCCAGCCATGAACTGCCTGCATTGTGTAGAGAAGCACAGAGACCTAGTCATGTCACTGGGTCTTCAAAAACGTATGTAATGAAAATGGAAGTTCTTTGTTTAAAATGTCATTAGCATGTTGTTGAGGAGGAAAAAGGAAACGGGAAGGCAAAATATAAGCAGATTCAACATCGGCTTTAAATAAACATTTTCCAAATAATTATCGCTTTGCTTCATCTTCCCCTTGTGTAGCACAACAAATGGGTTTTCTATGTTATCATCAGATTTCAAATACTCTCTGGGGACCCCTTGAGCAATAATGTACTGACATAGGCTAGACTTGGAGACAGCAGTATGGGGGGGGGGTTGGGGGGGACGCGGATGGGTAACCTCCAAGGTATTGCTGGAGCTTTATGTCTGTATCTGTAAATGGGCTTTATTTTTTTCAATGTGTAAATTTGTTTTTCTTTGCTCTTATATAATATCTGCAGATGATGAAACTTGCATAGATGATGGAGATTTTGGAATTCACAGTAAGTAAAATCATCTTTTATAATTTGTGATTTGCTGTGGTGCATGCATTTGCAGTGTGGGAATGGGTGTGGGAAAAAAAATAAACCATTAAAAAAAAAAAAATACATATTGCTTGATATGATCCCTGCTGCACAAACAGTCCACAAAAGGTTATTTTATACAATAGTTGGCCGCATTTATATATTTTTATGGAACCGATTTCAAGACTCTTTTCCTTTCTAGGAATATAATGTATAACACTAGAAAAGACTATTTCTGTACTTGTCCTTTTTAAATGTTGTGTTTATTTTTTTTTATACTTTTATTTTACGAATTCTTTAATACATTACTTGGCTGAAGAATAGATATGGGTTAATTGTATATTGTATTCACATAATTTCTGGAGGAAAGCTGTCTGTTTTTTTTTTTTTTGTCCGATTGGCTGAGACACAGCAGCGGCACCATTGGCTCCCATGGCTGTCAATCATAGTCAGTCAGCCAATCCGGGAAGAGAGGGGGCGGGGCCTGAATGGACACACGGAGCTCTGACTCGGCTCAAGTGCCCCCTGTATCAAGCTGCTGGCTGAGGGGCACTTGATGAGAGGAGGGGCCAGAAGCACAGAAGGGAGACCCGAGAAGAGGGGGATCCGGGCTGCTCTGTGCAAATCCAACTGCACAGAGGAGGTAAGTATAACCTGTTTTTTTTTTTTTTGTTTTTTTTAAACAAGCCTTTACAATCACTTTAATCTATTCTATGCAGTAAGGTAAAAAAACCTTCCACATGCAGCTCCCCTCAAGCCCCCCTAAATAGCCCCATCTCAATCCAGTAATGTGTACAAGAGAAGCATCTCTCTCTCTCTTGGGGGGGGGCTGGGATGAGCCGTGCTCTGTGTCAATGTACATACAGGGTGCATCTCTGGAGGGGGGAAATTTGAGTGCCCCAATAGCAAATGGCTTGCTGTGAGGGCACACGGCAGGGGGGAGGGACCAGGAGTGCCAGCGGAGGACACGAGAAGAGGAGGATCAGGGCTGCTCTGTGCAAAACCAATGCATTGCATTCACTTGAATGAATCGTGTTGAGGCAGGGTAGTGTCTACCAAACAAAACGGGGGGTTTTAATTTCTGCTGCGCCTGGAGAGCATCATGTCTGCAGCAGGTGTACAACCCTGTCCACAGCCTAAGGGGGTAGTGGTTAAGGGTGGTATAAATGTGGCTTAAGTGTGTGTTCCCCCAACCACAAGTGTAGATAAATCCTACAAGTGATGTTGGCAGTCAAATTCTTTCTAATTGTCCCTGTTCACACTTGGGTGCTCAGTCCCCCCCCATGCTCAAAAAAAAAGTACATGAGCACCTTTTTTTCTTTTTTTTTTTTTTTTTTTCCTTCGTAAGCATTTTCAGGTGTTTTTCAATGTTTAATGGGAGCGACTGCCAAGTCACTTCACTACACGTTTTTGCATCCAAATAACTCATTGCACCTTCTCTTGACCTGCTCTCCTCCCATTGCCCAGTCCAGGGAACAAATGCCTGAAGTCTTGGTACATTTCGTCCTTTTTGGGGCTTAATATTAGAGGCTCTATGAAAAGGGCCAAAATGTGTCTGAGGAGTTCCCTACAGGTGGAGAACAGGAGCTGAAGCTATCTTCTTCTTTTTTTTTTTTTTTTTTTTTTTTTTTTGCCCATCTTATTCATATTTATGCAACAGGGAGCTGGTGTCTGTGTGCAGATGGCCACCATTTTGTTGAACTCTTTATAGGTGAGAATGCTGAATTGCATTGACCCAGTTAAACTTCAAATGTTTTGCATCATGCATATACTGTAATTGCAGTGACACTAGTATTGTGCACAGATCATGAAGGTTACCACTAATAAATGACATGTATGATGGAAACTATTTTCAACAAGTTCTTGCCGTTAATAAATGTTCTGATTATCACTGATATTTCAGTGTTGTGTGGTTATGGACAAGCTCATCCACCTGCTGGCTTAAAGCAGAACTCTGGGATTTTCAAAAATCCCCCCTTTTGTACAACCCCACACACACCCACACCCACACCCACACCCACACCCACACCCAAAACGCTAAACAGTTATTACATTTGTAAAATTTCTTACTGTTTAAGAGATATGTCTGATTGAATTTTCAGGAAGTCAGCTCTATGATTCAAAAAATGCATCACCTTTTCTGGCAGGGAGGATCTCTTTGAAGAGTGATTGCATCATATCCTCCTCTCTCTCTCTAACTGTAATCGGCCTACATTTCCCATGAATCTTTGGGAGTGAATATGGGAGGTACACTAGGCTTGTACATGTAAATATGAACTCGCCCACTTCAACATAAATCACACCCCTCATTCTGCAGCCAGCAAAGCCATACATAACACACAGTATGATAGGTTACAGCCTTTATAAATACAAAGCAATTTAATATAAATACAAACCAGTGAAACGTGTCAGTGTCTACCAGTTCCAAAAGTCAGGGACCACCAGAGCCGAGTGGGGGTTATTATTATAAATCGCTTGTATGACACAGTGGGGATCTCCCACGGTGTCAGTTATTTTAAATAGATATGTGTGGCGCTACCCCACCTAAAGGGCAGTAACTAATAATCCTAAACGTGAATGATGACTAAATACTGAAGTAAACACTATAAATGCTTTAGTAAACGAAAACGCTGGCACAATGATCAAATATAAACAATAATAAGTGATGACGTGCAAAAAAGCAATGGAATAAATTCAATCCTTAAAGTGCAATGTAATGCAAACAAATAAGAGCCATAATAAACATAACTAAAGATATAGCAAAAAATATAAGAAAATAGGATAAAGTATCCAAAAAAATAAATAACACAATACAGTCCACAAATACATGCAGTGCGACTTCTAGTGGCGACATCCAAATCTTCTCAGAATAATGAGTAAAGTGCAATGAAAAAAGCAGTGATCAAAAATATGTGGACTGGTAATATAATAACTAACAAATAAATGTTCAAACAAACAGTTCAAAAAATGCATATAGTGCAAATCCCGATAGCAGCCCAGTGAGATCTTCTACAGAAGGTGCAAAAGTGCGGGTGCAATAAATAATGTGACGGCCAGTGTCTAATTGGGTATATCCGATCTTGTTCCGGAGTGCAGCAACAGTTTCCCCAGCCTCTCACCTGAAGTAGCGGCCCCAGATGGGCCGAATCGAGCATAAACCGGCAAGTGATGGACTTAAATCCTGGGGATCTACTTCCAATGGTTGTCACAGCCCCCGGGGGACACAGGTACACCAGCCACAACAGACACTCTCCCGTCCTCTAAAAGTTGTCCTCAGATGTCTTCAGATGGATGGTAAAGAAAGCAGAGATGGCTCCATAATGTAGTAATTTCAGAAGTTTATTTAAAAAACAAAGTAGCGACTTACATAAAAAATCACTGCGTTCCACAGTGAAAGGAGAGGCTTCCGGGTTCGGCCGTACCCGGAAGCAGCGGCACCTGGCTCCTCCCTGACGCGTTGCGTCACACCATACGTGACTTTATCTTCTGCTGTCCCGCGGTGTCAGGTATTGTATACGAGAACACCGAGCGCTGATGACCCGCCTCCCGGTATTGTGATTGACAGCGCACTGTGCCAATACCGGAGGGAGGTGGACATCAGTGCTCGGTGTTTTGATATACTATACCTGACACAGCGGGACAACCCCACTATGTCATACAACTGATTTCTAATAATAATCCCTGCACTGGAAAGAGATAGGGATGGCTGGGGGGGGGGCGTGATGTGGGGGGGCAGATTGCTGACAGAGAGGAGAAGGAGGACCCCTCCTCCATGGGTGGCACAGACCGGGGGCTGGGAGACCCCCTGCGCCCCCAACATCTCTGCTTCCTTCCTGCTTGTTTTCAGAGGACTACAAGGGGACGTGTCCGACCGCTGGCTGAGCTCAGGAGAGGGATAGCAGCCAGCAGTCTTACAAACAGGATGTCAGCAGACAATAACGTTTTTTTCTGCAAGTTCAGCAGCCTATTAGAGGAACTACAGACATCAGAAGAACATGGATGGCAAAGTTGGTGAAGGTAGGAAATCGGCAACAAGGACATGGGGGGGGGGGGGGGGAATTTGGCCGGAGTTCTGCTTTAAACTTCCTGGAGACTTGAAATGTAAAAAAAAAAAAACAAAAACTGTATCTGAATTCCCAGTTCTGCCTAGTGGTTGTGGTTTATACATATAATAGTGACTGTATCCCCCTTCCTAGATGAATTCCCTGTAATATAATTTTAAGAAATACTTGAGGAATTCTGATGCAAGAGTGGCACTACTGGCACAGCCTCCCAGTCAGGGGCAGGCATAGATCTACCATAATGAATCTGTCTGCTCATCCCTTGCTGATCAGAGCAGATCGTGTGGATGACAGGTCTGTGTCCAGTCAGTTTCTGCAGAGCGGACACGGACCGAGCCCACTCTGCTCTATGGACTGGTGGTTGTAAACGTACTCCTCTGTTCGTTTACACCCGATGACCCTCCTATCTGATCAGCCTAGCTGGATGGGGACGGATCAGATTTTCAGATGTTGGGATGCAGGGCGGAATTTATGATCATATGACCACCGTGATTGGCTGCCACAGCAGTCATGTGTCCTGAGCTTTCGGTTAGCCGCCAGTAACTGTGTCGGGGACACACGCTCTCGGCACAGCTGTGTTTGCAATCTGGTACGCAAATATGTGGCTGCTCAGCGCCATAACCCACCCGCTTAGAGGCCGCATATTTAAATGTGTGCCATCAGCGCCAAAAGGTTAATGGGCCAGATCGGATTGAAGGTAGGCGGGTGTACACTGACACAGGTCCGTTTACACACACTGGTCCATAGGGGTGAATGGGACCGTCTGATCAGGTCCGCCAGAAAAACTGACAGGCAGACCTGATCGAACCCTTTGTGTGAAAGAGGGCTAAGCGGTGGACAGCATCCATCTTTTTTCAAACATTGAGGCCCAGTCCACACTGGTGGGACATGCGCTTTGACTTTGAGAGCACATGCCACATCCGATTAAGTGCAATGGAACCGTTCTAATAGGAGCAACTTGAGTCTCTCCGACTTGGAGAAAGGTTCCTGCACTACTTTTTGGTCCGACTTCGGCTCGACTTGCATTGACTTCTTCTGTTAAAGAAGTCGTATGCAAGTCGTGCCAAAGTTGCGCTGGGATGTCGGCTTCAAAGTTGTGGCAATGTGAACTGCTCCATCCAATCTGACAGAGCTTGAGCTATTTTGCAAAGAAGAATGGGCAAAAATGTCACTCTCTAGATGTGCAAAGCTGGTAGAGACATCCCCAAAAAGACTTGCAGCTGTAATTGCAGGTGGTTCTACAAGGTATTGCCTCAGGGGGGCTGAATACAAATCCATGCTACACTTTTCACATATTTTTTTGTAAAAAATTTGGAAAACCATTTATCATTTTCCTTCCACTTCACAATTATGTGCCACTTTGTGTTGGTCTATCATAAAAAATCCCAATAAAATATTTGTTTTGGGTTGTAAAATGACAAAATGTGGTAAATGTCGGGGGGTATGAATACTTTGTCAAGGCACTGTACATGCTGCGTTGGGTTTTAAAGAGTAAGAGTACAAAAAAAGTTTCCACAAAGAGAAAATTGAAATGTGTACATTGTGTATGTAAATTATTTTTATTTTTTTTTACCTAAAGCTTCTTGTGTATAAAAGTATTATGGATTATGATGGTTTTTGTATCTCTTTAATTAACAATGCATGTGCTTTCACATGCATGCGGTGGGCCTTGTATTGTGGTATCCCAAATTTCCATGAGACTTCTATGCATCTTGAGTGTTCATGCCTAATCGCCCTTCTCACTAGGAAACGTTCTCTGGCAAGTGATCAAGTTGCTGTGGAGTGTTATGGTAATATGGTTGTGCACTTGTAGTCCTTGTTCATGTAATGGGTGATGTCACATTATTTCTACTGATAAGAATTGTAATATCGCCTTACAGGTAAGTCAGTCCTCCCACAACGGTGGACTTCCTCTCCCACTGACCTCTGAATTACTTTGGCTTTCAATGGTGAAATATCCTTGCTGTAGTTTCCAGTTTTCTTTAATCGTACATCACGGGACACCGAGCCATAGTAATTACTATGTGGGTTATAGTCCACCTTCAGGTGCTGGACACTGGCACACCCTAAACAGGAAGTTGCCTCCCTATATAACTCCTCCCACTACTGGGAGTATCTCAGTTTTTTTGTCAGTGTCTAAGATGTTGGTCACGAGTGAAGATGTGCTGTGCTGAGCTCCTCTGAAGCAATCCTTGCTGGGGCTAGCTATGTAGACGGATCCATTCAAAGTGTCTTTTAGGCCGAATTGAATGGTACCCGGGCCTCGTATCCGAAGAAACGAGGTTTTGCCTGTAACGCTTCTCTTTTTAGAGAGCTGGACCCCGGGTTCCAGTACTTTTGGTATTAAGGCCATAAAGTTTAACTGGCGGGGTGCTTTTTACAGGTCCAGGATTGTGAGTTCCCCGAGACTCCCCGGTTCCTGAAGGTTTGTTAACGGAACCCATCGTGAAGGGTGAAGATTGGGTCTGTTGGTTTTACCACAGAAACCACTGCGGCGGGAAAGGTAAGTGGAGTTTTCGAAGGAATTTTTAAATTTTCTTATGAAATGTCTCCTTTAAAGTAAATGTTGTCATGCCTAAGTGTCACTACCTGGAGGCTGTATGGAGCACGTGCCTTCTCATGCTTTGCTCAGTCACGCTGTGTCACAGAAGCAGCAGACTTTTTTTCTTCCGGCTAGCAGGCAGACCTCCGGTAAGTTTGGGGGGTTTTGCTTCCTCCAGACACCCCCACCTGAGGTGAACTCTTCCCCTCTTCAAGAGGCTGAGTATAAGGGAGAACTAAAAACGATCAGCAATGCCATTTTCTTTCACCGCCCCTACACAGTGGCGGCTTCCAGGTCTCCTCCACGCCATCCCTCCCTCACTCAGCCGATCCCGTCGGATCGGAGGCCTGTGCTTGCTCGGGAAAAGTTTTTTTTTTTTTTTTTTTAAAAAGAAAGGAGTGGGGGCGGGGCTTAGCGTGGCGTCGGCGTCCTCCAACGTGGGAGTGTGTTTTTAACAAAGAAAAGAAAGTACTCCATTTATGCTGGCTACAAAATTGAGAGACATAAGAGCAAAGAAGAGCATGAAAGAGTTTTTGGTGATACAGGCATTTCCTATTTGACACATTTACTATTTGCATCAGGCTGAGCATTAATAGCAGCAGCAGTAGCTGGACTATTGCTCAAGCAGTGGATGCTATTTCTTCTGGTAGTACCTCTACTTTGTGCATTGGGCTATGGTCAGAAGGGGGGGGGGTTGAAACACCGCCAAAAAAGAGCTAAAAGGGTCCCCCTCAAGCTCTGGAAAGCCTACTCATCTCTGCAAATGGCATCCTCCCCTGAGAGAGGGTGGCTGGTCAGAGTGAGCATCAGGGCCATGAAATATCTGCAACTATTTTTAACACTGCAGCCCCTACTTATTTTATAATTTAAAAAGTTTAGCGACTTTAATCGCATCCCAGTGTGGGTCAGTATGCGACAGGTTCTCTTCCATTACCCAGGACCCTCAAACTGAAGAACTAGGGGCAGGAGAAGACGAATTCCCTCAGGGGACTGTGGTGAGACTGATGACTGCAGTTTCTTGCCAAATGATCGCTCCACATTTATGTACCCTTAACTGAGTGTTTGGGTTCACTAAAGCCTCCTCAAGCTGTGAATGCCTTTTCCTGTCTATTCATTGCTGGAAAAGCTTTTTTGTATCTGAGAGAATCACCCAGATAAGCATTTTTTTCCCTCCTAAAAAGTTTTCACACTTTAACCTATAGTTGAGGAAATTCACTAAGTAGGGTATACCAGCAATTATCCCTGCTTCATCCTCTGTGAATAAGTTTGACTTGTCCGGCAGACAATACTCAAATGCTTAGGGATCCAACGGATAAAAAGGTGGGATTCCTATTGAAAAAAAAAAAAAAAAACTTTTTTTCTCTGGCAGATTGAGTGTCTCAGCCTGCGCTGACAGTAATTGCTTAATCCTTGAGAGACCGGTTTAAACAGGTGTTCAAGGTTATCCTGCTCAGCAGGCCCAGGAGGCAGCTTTATGTTTGCAATAGTTGCTATGAGAGATTCTATCCTTCAGGCCTTGTGCCCTTCGCTAAGCGCCTTGTAAGAAACTCCTGGCTAGTCTTCCTTTTTGTGGTGAAACGGCTATTTGGGGATGTTTTGGATAATACATCCAAAGAAATTCTAGTGGAAAGCACCCCTTTTTGCCTTTTAAGAAAAGGAGTAAATGTATTTTCGTTTTAAAGCTCCTTCTCCTGTGCCAGAGGCATCAGCCCTCCAGGCAGTCACAACGGCTTCCGCCGTCAAGTTCAAAAGGTAATCCTCAGGTTAACCAATGGGACAAAAGAGGATTTGGGGCAGGAAACGTACAAGATACTGAAGCCTCCTTAGGAGGCGTCCCCGCTCACTCAAATAGGGGGAATTCTTCTGCAGTTGTCAAGGATCTGGCAGGAAGAGTGTCAAAAGGAATGGGGGACTTCCTCAATAGCTCCAGGGTACAAATTGGAGTTCCAAGAGTTCCCGTCTCCTTGTTTTTCTCAGATCAAACGTTTCTAAGGATCCAGAGAAAAAGAAAAAAGTGATCATGCAGGTCCCCATGTAAGAACAGAGGTTGGTTGGATTCAAACCTCTTTTTTTCACGGTGCCAAATCCGAACGGACATTCTGGATCTCAAAAATCTAAATTCAATTCCTGAATATAACCACTCTTTTTTCGTAGTCAATCCAAATCAGTTATCTCCATCCTACAAGGAGGAGAACTTCTGGCGTCAATCAACATCAAAGATGCATACCTCCATATGCCTATTTCCTCGCTCACTAGTAATATCTACTTTTCAAGGTGGAAAGTCTTCATTTTCAGTGTGTAGCTCTGCTTTCCGGTCCAGCTACTGCACCTTGAGTGTTTACAAAGGTTCTGGCCCCTCTTCTAGCCAGATTAAGGGCCCAAGGTATAAGGATTATGGTTTACCTAGTCGATCTGTTCCTGATAGACCAGTTGGTAGCCCGCTTAGACCAAAGTTTGGTCACCACATTCCACTACCTTGAATATCTAGGTCAGATTCTCAACCTAGGAGAAATCTTCTTTAAAACCATGAAGAAGGCTAAAATATATAAAATAGAAAAGGGTATTCTTACCCCAGGCAAAGATCAGCGCCATAAAGGAATTGATTTAGGTGGTCAAAGCAAGATGCATTTCTTCTATTCAACTTTGCATGAGGTTGTTGGGAAAGATGGTGGCTTCATTCGAGGCCGTTCCTTATGCTCAGTTTCATTCGAGACTGCTGCAAAACAGTATGCTATCGGCTTGGAACAAAGGGTTCAAGCTCTACATTCCCAATGTGTCTGACTCCAAAGCCTATGGCCACATCACCCTGATAGCGCCGATCTTGTCTGATCTTGGAGGCCAAGCAGGGTCGGGCCTGGTTAGTACCCGGATGAGAGACCACCTGGAAATACCAGGTGCTGTAGGCTGGGTGTGCCGGAGCCTCAGTTTATGGTTAACCACTTGCCCACCAGGCCAATTCTGACATTTCTCTCCTACATATAAAAATCATCATTCTTTTGCTAGAAAATTACATAGAACCCCCAAACATTATATATGTTTTTAGCAGGGACCCTAGAGAATACAATGGCGGTCATTGCAATTTTTTATCTCGTACGGTATTTGCGCAGCAATTTGTTTGGAAAAAAAAACAGTTTCATGCTTTAAAAAAAAACAAAACCGTAAAGTTAGCCCAATTTTTTTGCATAATATGAAAGATGAAGTTGCGCTGAGTAAATAGATCTAACATTCGTGGCGACACCTCACGTGTGGTTTCAACACTGTTTTCATATGTGGGCGGGACTTGCATATGCGTTTGTTTCTGCGTGCGAGCACACGGGGACAGGGGCACTTTAAAAAAAAAAAAAAAAAATTTTATTGTTTAATTTTACTTAAAATTTTCTAATTTGACACTTAAAAAAAAAAAAAAAAAAAAAAGTTTTGATCACTTTTATTCCTATTACAAGGAATATAAACATCCCTTGTAATAGGAATATGGCATGACAGGACCTCCTTACAGTGAGATATGGAGTCAATAAAACCCCACATCTCACCTCTAGGCTGGGAAGCCTAAAATTAAAAAAAAAAAAAAGATCACCGCTTCACAGCCGAGGCGGCACCGTTTTTTTTTTTTTTTTTTTAATGCAGAGCCTGGGCGTGATGTCATAACATCGCGCCCGGCCTCCGACCATCATAGAGACTCCGGCGACCATCTGGTCCGCCGGAAATCTCTATGGTGGACATCCGGGGCTGGCGGATCCGTTCTCCCACTCACCGATCACAGAGGTGAGTCGGTAGAAGCACCGGAGGGCAGCGGTGGGGGGTGTCCCCTCTCGCCGCCCATAAGAACGATCTAACGCCGATATCTGAATGATGCCTGATATACTCCATAAAGCCCAGGACGTCCATGGATGCCCAGCAGTCGGCAAGTGGTTAATATCCAAAAATCTATTAAGGGGAAAATCCATCCTTCAGTTACCTGGGAAGTGGTAACAACATATGCCAACCTTTTTGTTTAGGTTGGGGAACAGTCCTGGAAGAGGCAACTGTCCAAGAGAGGTTATTACCTTGCCCATTAACAGTTTAGAAATTCAGGCAGAGCTCTTGGTCCTGAGGGCCTGAACATTCAGTTTACAGTATTGTCCTTCCAGGAATCAATCCGACAATGCCACAGCAATGGCCTATTTTAATCACCAAGGGGGCACAAGAAGTTGTGCAGTCCACAGAAAGGTGAATCATATTCTATCTTGGGCAGAAAACAATGTACTTTGCCTATTGGCAGTCTTCATTCTAGGAATAGAAAATTGGCAGACGGACTACTTCCTGTCAATATGTCAAAAATGGGGGATCCCAAACATAGATCTGTTTGCGTCCAGGTTCAACAAAGAAATCGACAATTTTGTGTCAAGAACAAAGGATCCCCTAGCATATGGAACGGATGCCTTGCTATTCCCGTGGAATCGGTTCTCACTGATTTATGCATTCCCTCCTATTCTGCCTGCTTCCACGACTTCTTCGCAGGATCAAGCAGGAAGGGAAGTTGTTGATTCTTGTGGCCCCCAGTGGGACCCAGGAAATCTTGGTATGCAGAGATCGTAAAGATGACAGTAGGGGACCCATTGACCCTACCATCACGACCAAACCTTCTCTCGCAAGGTCCGGTGTTCCGTCCTACTTTACAAATGCTAAATTTAAAGGTTGTCTGGCTATTGAGACCCACATGCTGAAGAAGCGTGGGCTGTCAGGTTCAGTAGTTTCTACCTTGGTTAATGCAAGGGAGCCGGCCTCCATAATTATATAGTATGGAGTCTGGGAAACGTATGTCTCCTGGTGTGAAACCAGGAGTTGCACCCCAGGAAATAGGTCAAGGGTAGAATCTTTGACTTTCTGCAGATGGGGTGAGAAATAAGGCTGGCCTTGAGTGCCTTCTAAGGACAGGTCTCGGCCTTATTGGTATTATTTCAACTACCACTTCCTTCGCATTCTTTGGTTCGTAACTTTATTCAGGGGTAACACGGCTTAATCTCTGGTTAGGTAACCCCTGAACCCTTGGAACTTAAATTTTAGTTTTGTCGGCATTACAAAACAGCCTTTTTTTGGGCCGATACGACATATTCCCTTGGTCCTTTATTGACAAGGAAACTTTTTTTTCTGGTAACCATATCTGCTGCAAGAAGGGTATAGGAATTGGCTGCTCTTTCTTGTAAAGAGACACATTTTTATTGTTCACAAGGATAGGGTTGTATTGCGTCCTCATCTTAACTTTTTACGGAAGGTAATATCATCAGGTTTTTATCTAAACCAGGATATTGTTCTACCTTCGTTTTTCCAGAACCCTGTTCTATGGAAGAAAAATCGCCACATTCTCTTGTGTGGTGAGAGCAGTCAAAGTCTACTTAAAGGCAACTGCTCAGATTCGGAAAACAGATGTTTTGTTCGTGTTGCCTGAATGTCCTAAAAGAGGACAGGCAGCATCGAAATCTACTATTTCTAAATGGATTTGACAAGTAATCGTTCAAGCTTATGGTTTAAAGAGGCAGTTCTACCCTCTCAAATCAAAGCACACTCCTCTAGGGCTGTTGGCGCTTCATGGGCAGTGCATCACCAAGCCTCCATGGCTCAGTTCTGCAAGGCCGCAACTTGGTCATCAATCCATGCATTTACCAGATTCTATCTGGTGGATGTAAAAAGACATGAGGATGTCGCCTTTGGGCGCAGTGTACTGCAGGCAGCAGTATAAATCATCTGATCTCATGGTGTCCTTTGTGTCATTGTGTCTCCCTCCCCTCAGTTGGCATTGCTCTGGGACATCCCACATAGTAATTACTATGATTCTGTATCCCGTGATGTACGATTAAAGAAAATAGGATTTTTATTACAGCTTACCTGTAAAATCCTTTTATTTTGAAGTACATCGCTGGACACAGAGGTATTGCTTTGCTACAAAACTGAGATACTCCTAGTAGTGGGAGGGGTTATTTTGGGAGGCAACTTCCTGTTTAGGGTGTGCCAGTGTCCAGCACCTGAAGGTGGACTATAACCCACATAGTAATTAAGATGGCTCGGTGTCCATTGATGTACTTCTAAAGAAAAGGATTTTACAGGTAAGCTGTTATAAAAATCCTATTTTCTCCCCCTTTGCCTAGAATTGGCCAGAGACATAAAATTACACCACACGCCGAAACATCTTGGGGGAGTTAATAAATTTGGGTGAAGGGGAATAAATTATCCAGTTTTATATGGTTTCCTCTAAGGCAAGTTT